>NW_009953655.1:3192246-3224944 GCF_000747805.2 Chaetura pelagica | reverse complement strand
TTCCCGAGGCTGCTTCCTCTTGCTTGAGCTGCCTGACGTTGCCCAGGGTGGGCTCTGACGCAGCCTGTGGTGCCACAAGCCCTGTCGCAACCCGGCTGCGCTCGTTGCTGGGCCTGGGGGAACTGGTGCCCCTGGGTAACGCCTGGACTTCTGCAAGACTCACACTGAAAAGGAAACCAGCGTCTGGTACTGACCAGAGAAAAGTCAGTTAAGGGTGAGGCTGTTTGAGTTTGCCTGTGGTCGCTGGGGAAGATGGCAGTGCTTTAGGTCCTTGTATATCTAACAGTGTTACTTAACGGGGGAGGGGAGTGGGAGTTAGGGTCCTACATGGACCTTGGAGAGAAAGCCCCTGAGAGAACTCTGGCTGAGTCTGGGGGGCACATAACCGCTCTGATTAACCCCAGAGCAGCCTCTAGTGTAGAGCCTCTGCTTAATCAAGGTGCCAAAATTGCCCCCTCCTTAGCTGCAGAACGTGGCTGTGTCCTGCGTGCCCAGTCAGACATCTCTGGAGCTTGCAGCCTGTCTCACATCAACACTTCCTTCTCTATAGGAAAACTGGGGTGCCTCCAGGTGGCAGCCCTGTCTAGTCGGAACAGGGGTTTGTTTTTCCCTTGAGATGATACGGAGACATTGTTAGTGGAATTTACTTGGAATTAAATCCACCTTAGCAGCACAGTGGTTGGATGATGCTGTATGTGCTAGTGGTGATATTCCCTGCTTTCATACAATGGGCAGGACTCGTCCCAAACCAGAAGATGTGGGATCTGCCAGACCATGGACAGTGTTGGAGGACAGCAGGACTGACCCTGCAGCATCCACAGCAGCCTTGGTCCTGCTGGCAAGAATGGTGGGGGCAGAAGGACAAGTGTAAAACCAAGCACAGACCTTAGTGATTGCAGCATTCAGTTGACTGGTTACAGATAGGAAGCTGGAAATATAACATTAAAATGTAATTAGATTTAAAAAAAAACAACCAAACAAAACAACAACAACAAAACAACAAACCCCAAGAAGTATAGACTGGAGTCCTACATGGAAGTAACTACCACCAGCAGCAAGGAGCCTTCTTCTGGCACTGTGTGGTAAAGTCACCCTTTTGTGCTTGGGGCATACCTGACAGCTCTTGGGAAGAGAAATGGAAAGCTCAGGCTCCAGCCAGCTCAGCACTGTCAGGATTTAGATGGTCAGGCACCCACAAGCACGTTCTTGGGAAGAGGTCAGAAATCTGTGGGTAGCAGCTGAGAGGATCTTTGCAAAACCTGAGCTTGATCCCTTTCTGGATCCAGTCAATAACACCTTGAAGGACTTATAAAGGAGTTTAAAATAGCAATAAACCGTTTACATATTGACAACAGTAATAAAATCTGGGTGTTCCCAAAATGTGCAGCTCAGTTTCTGTTCTCAAAAGAAGGATCAATATCTAAATATTTTAGGGATCTAGCTAGCTCATTGTTCACAGCTGCATTCTGGTATTCAGGAAAATGCCCTGTTTTATGATCAGGAGACTGATCATGCAGAATTTGGAATTTTGTTTTAATGCAGTGAAAAGGCAGTGCCAAAGAGCTGGTGTCTGAATTCTGTTTAGTCTAAGGATAGAAATCTCTTTTCTTTATACTCTTAATTAAGGATGAGTTTTTGTTTCTGACATAATGCACAGAATTATTTCTATATCATATTTGAGACTTCCAGCAAGAGGTTAACTAATACTGTGAACTCATCCACCCAGGGGAGCTCTGAATTAATGTGGTATTTAAGTGGGGAGATCAAAGCACTGATACCAAATTAAATGCTATTAGCAGTTTTGCACAAGCAAACATCTTCAAGAAATTTCAGTGCAAGATGCTGGAACTAAGCAATGGCTGTGGATAGGGAAAAAGGTACCTCCATCCCAGTACTGACTGTTTGATGAGCCAGAGCAGGGGCTGAAGGTAGCAAATCATTCATTGATAGTTATGGATGTATTGGCTATGGTCAAGGATGTAATGCAGGACCTGAGAAGCTGCAAGGCAAAGGCAGCACTCAGCTAATCTGTACCCTCTTCTCTGAGGTTTTCTGATGAGGACAAATGCTGAGGTGTGTTGCTGCAGTTCAGATGTTTCAGCTTCCCAGCTTGCACTGTGAGCCTCCTGCTTCTTTTCCTACATTGTATCCCACTATGCACTTCAGGAAGCTGCTCTCCTCAGTGGCTTTTTCTTTTTGCCTCTTATTAATTAGAAACCAATTCAATTCCCAATATTCCCATCCAGATGGCAGTTGTGCTGTTGGTAGTAAAAGTCAAGTTCTTTAATTCTTTGAATAAGCCAGAATTTTGTTGGCATCTGTTCACCTGTCATTGCTTTGCTTTAAAAAAAAAAAAAAAAAAGAATTGCAGAGAGGCTGCATTTTTTTCAAAGCCTGCATATTTATCACATTTATCTTACAGCAATATTTTCTGACTCCACAACTGTGATCAAGTCAACAACTTAAAAGGGCAGGGTTAGGCCACTAATTAAGCAAGGAGAGATTTAAGTGGGATCTACAGCGTTGACTTGTCCTTTTTGAAATGCCAAGTTTATATACGTGACTGTGCATTTCAAGTGAGCCAAGAGAGCTTGGTTGTAAGTACCCAACACATTGCTGTGAATTAATATTTAATCAAATATACAACATAGGGCTGAATATTAAAACATATTTTTGATTTTGATTTCCATTATTTTCTTGGGTTTCTAAACCCCTCTGAAAACACTTCAGTATTTCATCATAGTGTTACTCATACGATATGTTTCTTAGCTGTGATTAAAGCTGGTGAGAATGTAGACCTACAAAGGGAAATCTAAGCATGACCTCATCAGCATAAAGTATGTGGGAGACTAATTTAGTTACATCCCTATTAGTAATGACAAATCAAATTGTTCCTCTTCTTAATTCAGCAAGGTTTTGCAACTCAGCACATAACACGCACGATAAATCGGTTCAGTCTGCACACAAATACCAAGGACTGCTTGAAATCTGGGTTGATTTCCAGTTCCAAACTACTTCAGTTCAGCCACCCTAGTCCCCTTAATACCTGGAAAGAAAAGAAAACATAAAAGCAAGTTAATCTCTGCTCCCAGGTACGGTATATTAAGCCCTCCACGTTCCCAACCCCACAGAGGATTGCTTAGCAACGCCCTGGGGAGGAGCGGCTCACCTGGTGCGTTATCGGGCGCTCCTCTGTTGCAGAGGGAGAGGAGGGATGAAATGAGGTCAGGCAGCATCAGCTTACCCCGTGCTGAGTGGCATTCCCTCTGCTCCATAAGGAAATTAATCAAGGCCATTAATTTTGATCCTATTTTCTTGTTATAATTTGAAGCTATCATTTGAGGTGGCTCAAAGAGGCACAGGCTTATCTGTAATTATACCTTTCTAATTACATTTATATTTTAAAGTAAACATTTTCATGTGTTGCTGTAAATAGGCTATGTATGATAGAGAATAATGTTGTTGTCTCATACTGCTTTCAGCCAGAGCTGCATTATTGAAAACACGGACTGTAAATGGGAATGGGGAGCTATTGAAATCAGGCAGTTTTGTGCTACTTAACTGGGTTTTATGAGAGTGTTTTATGTATCTTGCATCTTAAAGTTAAAACTGACCCTAAATTCTTATACAGGCCCAAAATCAAAGGCTAGGGCAGTTGATAAAGAATTGCTGGTTAGTCGTGTTAAGTTTTAAACATTGCAGAGCCAAAGCATGAAGATTGTCCTCATCCGGGAAAGCTCTAGGACTTCACTGTGGCTGAAAAGCCTCGTGCCAGAGATACCTACAGACTGATGGCTGTGACAGTGGTGGGCAAGCAGCAGGTGACCAGCCCTGCTGGGGGTGATGGTGAGGAAGAATAGCATTCATTGCTTGTTCTGTGTTTAGCATCTCACTTGGTGAGACCACAATGGGGGCATGAAAGCTCCTTTCTTCTGCACAGCCAATTTGGCTGCCTCTGTTCCCCCCGGGCTCTGCTCACCGGCTGTCTCCATGGCATGCATATGAGCTCCCTCCTGTCTCTTCTCTGGAGCAAACCAACTGGTTTCTCCCAAGGAGAAACCTCGACACAACTGACAGTGCTTTGTCTGGCTTCCCAGACAGAAGAACCTGTCATGAGCTTGACCAGACTCTCTCCTTGACAGTCCTCCAACCATCCCAGGAGACCTCATGTCCACCAATCTCCATGCTATGTTGCAGAACCCAAAATGCCTTCACATTCTGCTGCAAAAACCTCATGCCTGCAGGCTGCCACCCAGTCCTTTCATCCTTTGGAGAACTTAAACTTGTTTGTTTTGTTGTTTTTTTTTAAAGTCCCTGATACAATAATTATTGTCTCAGGGTCCATGGGGCTGTGCAGGGAGCTCAGAGGTGACCCAGGCCAAGTGCTGCACAGGATGAAGGCAACCATTGCCCTTCAGAGAGTGCTGGTCCTCAGCGGTGTGGACACAAGCCAGCCCATAAGCAATGAGCAATGAGTTAATGGTACCTCCCAGGCATTTTCCACCTTTGCAGCAAACAAGCAGCCTTTGCCAAGTATCCAACACTCAGCATTTCCTTTCTTCTCCCTAAGATTATTTCTGGACTTTGCAAACCTCTTCTTCACGGGGGCTCAATGCTTCAGCAAAGTGGTGAGGACTCTCTGGAGCCACAGAAGTGGGTGATGCAGCAGGTCCATGAGAATGGGTCTCCAGAGGCAGAAGGAGGACTGAACGCAACAGATTTAGTGAGAAAGGAGGAGTGAAAAGATACTAATAACCTTGATGCAGCTACCAGCCGTATCTTTAATATATGTCCTGCTCAGCAAACTAGTGCCAAAATTGGGAGCTGAACTTTAAAGAGCACAGTTGACATTGCCCTCGGGTACCTGGCTCAGCTCTCAGTAAATAGATATTTTCCATTTCTCATCCATATTTATCTTGTAATATATATGTAGTATATTTGTAACCCATCATGTGTCTGTACTTGGCTTATTCCTTTCTCCATTTTAACACACACCTGGGAGGAATCATGAACAATTTGCAGTGAAGCCAATCACCCATCACCAGCAATAAAAGCATTTCTAGAAAATGTTCCAGTACATCTCTGCAAAATGAATATATGAACATGGATTTGTAAAAGATGAACTAGAGTTGAATGCCAAAGGACCTGCCAGGCTCTGCATGAACAAGCCCACCTCAAGATCCAGCCACATCAGGTCAGCATGATTTCTTTTAGCTTGCCACAGTTTTTAGAAGTGACATAATATTTTTGCAATCTTCCTTTTTCAGTTTCCTGTTGGAGACAGTTTTACATGAGGCTGCTGCTGTGAAAGTGCTTGCTCATTTCCAGGTAACAACCAAAAAAAAAAAAAAAAAGAATTTGTTTCTCAAGATGTTACAGTTTGAGCACCCAAACCCAATGGTCATGCCTTAAAGCTTTGGCTGTGGAAACTATCAGTGCTGTGAGAGATGGGCCATAAAAGCACTTCATACAAGTACTCATTGCAGTAGGATACCAGCCAGGCACTGGTTTCTCAAGCAGGGCAGGGCATTTTTTAAGAAATCCAGGAATATTCTGTTAAATTTGGCAAATGTGATTGAAATGGCTACAAGTTCACTTTGAGCACTTTAGTCTCCTTCATTTGCTGTGTTGTCTTAGGATCTTCCAGAACAGATACCCTCTCTCCAAAAAGTTGTGTATATGTGTAGAGCCAAGTGATGGGGGACTGGACACTATCAGACAAAGGTGAAAGGGCTGCAAAAGCTTTTTGTTCCTCATTTCACACCAAGTCTGGGCTGGATGGGGTGGTATCAGTGGCTTCAACAGCATGACCTTTGAAACTAAACACCCCCCAATTTCCCAGTGGCTCTTAACCTTTTTCAGCATCTCTGGTAACAAAACATGAGCAGCAACCTTGGCTGTTTGCACAGAAGTCTCCCCTGTGCAGTCTGTTATTAAATTCTCTTATGTCTTTATTAGATATCAGATGTGATGAAAGAAGGTGATGCCTCCAGGGAAATCTTGCTTGAGGTGTGGGGATGGGATGTTAATGGACTGGGGAAGACGGAAAGTCTACAACTGTAATGATCTTCTAATGTCCCTGTGAGAGTATTAAGATGCAGATTTTGGAGATAAATATATATATTGTATTATATTATATATATGTATATACTCATATGTATACACACACACACACTTGAGTATATAGAACAAGGTACTTATCTCTTCCCTACCCAATACTGCTCCCTTCTGTTTTAAGGATGGTTTTCAGGTCTTTGCTTTTTATGATTTTGCCATTCTGCAATCTCCATCCCTTTTATCTCAAATATTAGCACAACCGATGAGTTCTCCTTTCTGTGTGACAGTTTCATTTCAGAGAAAAATGGCAAAACCACTGCAGAATCAGCATTTTAAAAATGTTGGTTAAACAGGAGAGTGGAGGATGGATGCAGACAGCAGGACTAAACCCTGAGGAGCTGGTGTGTGGCTGCCAGGCAGCACAGCGGGCGCCCTGCCTGAGGCAGGAGGAGGCAAACCCAGGGGCCCAGGTAAAGTAATAAATAGGTTAAAATATTGCACTGTATTACATTTGTGTTCCTTAATTTAAAAAATGTTAAAATGGTGGTAGGGTCGAAAGAATGGGCTTTGAATTATTTAAAGGTAGGTGTTTAAAAGCTCAGGAAATTTAGAGATACAGTTAAGCCTATATATTCAGTAGTGTTGTGTTTATGTTAGCCTCAGCCCCCATCCTGCTCAGTCAGAAGTCTGGGATATAGTTGAGAATTGAAGCAGATTAAAACACCCTAGAATTTTCAACTGGGTTGTTCTTTGACAAAATTTCCAAGGGACCAAGGAATAAAAAAAAAGAAGACATCTTAAAAATCTCTTTAAACTCATTTTTAGTTGTAAAATAATTGAAAATCTGTGGTTATTTCTAATCAGGAATGCATTCTGCTCTACAAGTGCTGCAGCCTGCTCAAGGATGTATTCTGCCTTCTGTGTATGACAGAAAAAGGATCTCCCCTTTCAGTGGAAACCCAAGCCAAAGGTATGTGGGGCAAGGACAGCTGTTCTGCATGAGAAGTCCATGTGCTCCTGGATTCCAGCTCACACTCATTTTGTCACAGTTTCAGGACTGGCTCCAGTTTGCAATTTGTTAGCGGGTTTCCCTTGTGCCTCTCTGGACGCGTGTACGCGTTCGTAGTCCAGTGGGACATTGCACACCCTCCCTCTCTTTTGGAAAGCACATTGAAGCTCAGTTTGCTCCCAGAATTCATCTACATTGCAGCTGTGTGATGAGCTGGCTCTGAGGCTCTTCTGAGTTTAGTGGTCAGATGCAGCTGCTCGTTAACTGCACAAAAACCTGCGCCTTTATGAGCAAGGTGTGTTGTTGTTGGCCGGGTGGGCTGTGTTCCTTGGATTGCCTCAAAAATAGTTTTCTGCTTTAATAGTCCTGAGTGGCTGATGATCTTAACATTTGCTGTAATTGCTGTTAAACTGCAGTGCTGCTTTAATGTGTGTAGCAGTAGTAGTTACACAGAAAATACTTCACCAGAATTTAAATAATTAATAATAAAAAAAAAAATATCTAAAGCCTTCATACCTATAGGGAGAGACTTAAACAGGCACCGAGCTTTTTAGGCTCTGGGTTTAAAACAGTTTTATCACAGAACAAAAGAATTGGCCATAAGGGTGGCAGAGGTGATATCTTCCAAGCCAGAAAGGAAGCAGACTGTGCAAACACTAATAGATTTCTTAGGGTCTTGAAGGAGACTTGTTGGCTAATCTAAGCTACACCTAAGTTTAATTTTTGTTTTGTTACTTTTTATTACTATAATGATCAGGAACTGATGTAGAATTCCTAGAAAGAGGTAAGGTGCTATTAAAACCCCTCATATTTTATCTTTGATCTGCCTAAGTATGGTATGAGCACTTTAACAGCCCAGCTGCAATCAGGACCTGGTTGTCTTGCAGGAACTGGCACTGGAGTTGATCTCTGATTCAGCACAGCACTTCAGCACAAGCTGAGCTCTGAGTGGGTAGGAAGGGCAGCAAAGCCTCTTACTCCTTTTTAGCCCCCTCATGCTACCCAGAGCTCTGTGCAAACCTCTCCACAACTGTCCCCTATGGTCAAGGCTTTGCTCTCCTGCCTCTGGACCTGGGAAGGGCAGGGAAATGCAGGAGAGGTGGCAGCCCCATGGAAAGCCTGGTCCTCCCTCCCATCCCAAAATGGAGAGAGAGCAGCTCTGACAGAGGTAACCGATGTTATAACCCAGCAGCAGAGCCCTATGCAGACATGTTTTCATGGCCTGTCCAAGCTGCAGGCAAGATGATGACCAAAATCAAGCAAACTTCCCACTGGAAATTTAATATTTTGCCTTAAGAAAACCTGTGTCCCCAGACAGTCTACTGTGGAACAAAAAAACCCCAACCAACAAACTACAAGAAATCATAGATGCTCCATGGTGATGTAGTTGTGTGACTTAGCAACAGGGCTCCCACGGGGCAAGGAATGCATCTGAGCAAACCAGTGATTTATTGCTGCAAAACCCTGGCATGGGTACAGAGAAACCTATGCTCCCACAAACAACCCCTCAGCACAGACAGCTCAGCATATCTTGTCTTCTTCTAGGAAACCACTCATGTCTCACATAAAAACCCTTCCTTACCCCCAGTACCACAAGTGAGTGGCTGCCAGAGGGTGAATGGGGCACTGCTCTCCATCTGAGCAGCTCCGGGTGGCTGTGGCTGTTGGGGCTGAGCTGAGCTGTGGTCTTGCACTTTGGGGAAGCAGAGGAGTTAGGGTTGGTCTCAGCCTGGCTTACATCTTTTTGCACTACCAAATATGTGTATTTAAATTGTTTACTCAGATGTCTACAGAAAAATCACTCAGCACCCCTCCTCTGCTTGGGGTGTCTTTTATAAGCACTGAAGAGCAGCGTAAAGTCAACAATTATCCCCTAATTACCATGAATAATGGCACGACTGTCCCCTTGCAGTGACACAGACGCATTGGCATGACCCTTTGCCATATCACATGGGAGACAAATTAGTATTCTCAGGATGGCAGGAAATGCTTTTTCCTCCAAGTGTTTCCCTGAGCAGGCAGGCTCTAGTGATGCAGCTGACCCCACCGAGCCCTGAGCACAAGGAACAGTTTTTCCCATCTCCTCCATCTGCAGCTTGGCTGAAGGCAGGGCCATGCAATTGCAGGCATTTTATGCCTCTTTTATTATTTTTTTTTTCTTCTTTCTTTTTTTCTGCTGGAAGAGGTTATTTGGGATCCTGCTTCTGTGATTTCAGGGTCCCCACATGGCCTTCCCTTTCTGGCCATCAACCCTCAGGGTGGCTGCAGGAGTTGCTCAAGCTGAATCTGTGAGATATGAGCTCCTTTAAAAACAGAGCAAAATGTTTTGGTTTTTTTAAAGTAAAGGCCTGCTATATAAATTGAGACTTATCTCAGCTTCTGAGTTCCCCTATGTTTTAACTGGCTTTTTAGCATCTTGGGATGTGTATCTTTATTTGCAAATAATTTTCACTGAGAAGTGACTGGAGGTCTCTGGATACAGCTGTTCTCTAAAATCGACAACACTTTTGACCCATCACTGCCTCCATCCCAACTGTAGCTCAATTGTCCTGCAGTGGTTAAATACAACTGGGAATTAAAATACTGGATTTGAGGGGGTTTTGTGTATTTTGGATTGTTTTGTTTTGTTTTTTTCTTCTCAGTGTGAAGCACTGAGAATTTTTCTGTCTTTGAGTTCAAACCAATGGTAAGGGAATAATTCAGTGAATGCTACTAAATATTTGTTCAGGATGGGAACCTCCAGCACTGCTTCAGCTGAAAGATTTTCTTCTGTGCACTCCTGACTGACAGAGCTTTCCTCTTTCTTTGTATAAAGCAGATTTTCCTGCTGTTGTTTCAATAAGACTTGAAGGTTTTGCACCCCTGGGGCCATTGCGTAGCTGCTGGAGCTCTGCTCTACTGGCTAATGTTCTTTCCTCAGAGATTATTAATACATTCTTCATTAGCAATTTAACATTGCAAAATGAAAACTGCTTACATCAGCTGTAGACTAACTGGAGATAAGTGTGAATGTAAAACATCATCATGTCATGAGGGTGAGCAGGTAGCAAATGCCTGCTCTCTGCTCCCCAACGAGCACTTACAGGTTGTCCAGTTTATTATCAGCGTGGTTTATCAAGTACCAGCTACTGGTATCAGTCCAAATAGTTCTTCAATATAGTGTTCGACATCCTTTCTTGGGTGTTTCTACCCTTTTCCTTGCCACCCAATACCCTCCTGTTATCTGTGTGTTTCTGTAGAAGCGTTAATATAGTGACTCACATAAAGATGCCCATGAATTTAGATAAAAATATTTAATTGCCCTTAAGAGACTAGCCTCATCCTATGGGGGGATAGTCTTGTTTTCAGCCTCCTCTGGTCTGTTTTTACTATACGTGGGCTCACCAAATCTGTTGTGAGGACCCATCAGGTCAGGAGCAAGGGCACAGGGATGGACCCATACCCAGAGCCAAACATCTGGCAGAACTTCTGGTGCGAACTGTACCATCTCCCAACTTCTTCCCCTGCTGCTGGCTGAGCCTCTGTCACTGCCAGCACTGCCAGCATCATCAGGTGAGGGATGTGGGGTATTAAAGGGGAACAAAATGGGGGTAAACTCCCCACAGGTATAAAGCAGAGCAATCAGAGTGAGTTTTTGTGGGACTCTAGATCTGTGGGTACTGCAGGCCAGAGTGTGCAGGTGCTTCCATTGCTCTGCTGTTCTGTCTGGTGTTCTGATGTATCTCGGGCAGCACTATGTCTGTGACACCAGAGCAAGCACCCACACCTTTCAGCAGAGGTGTTTCATTAACTTTGAGAACACTAATTGCTTAGGCTGAGCAGGGAGGGTAAGACACCCTTTTGCTTGGGAACCGTAGAAATGTTACACTCCAGGGCTGTGCAAGCTGAGATCTGTGTAAACAGAACAGATAAATTATCCCCCAAGTTACAAATGGGCTCAGACGTAGAGCTACAGCCAACCTTTGCATTAGATGGGAACAGCTGCATACACCAGAGCCTCCAGATTTCCATAGAAACTTGGATCAGCCATAGATTATCTTCATTTTGTAAACGTTTTAATTATTATGCTATAATATTGTTCTGTAGGGATTGCAATGCTAAAGCCAGGGCTCCGTGGAAGCCACATTTGAAAAGCAGTTTCCCCAGACCATACTTTACTAAAAAAGCAAAGCTGGTTTAGGATTAAGACTTACGGTTTCTGATAGATTTTTTTTCCATGCTACTGCCTGCACTCTTTTAAATAAATAAACTCCCACTGAGCTTGCTACTCCAGTGGGACGGGATTGAACTTCCCAGGCATGAATGAATTATAAAGTCAGATATATGTTCCTGCGGAGAGGAGAGCTGCCGGCAGAAACCCTCTCCTGACGCACGTAGGCTCGGCCACCGGACCAGCCCAGCGGCGGGTGCGTGTGTGTGCGGGGCGCTGCGGGGACAGGGCCCTGCCGCTTGCACAAGGGGCTGGCTGGCAGGATGTGGCTTCTGCCTGCGCGGCGGCGCCGCTGTTTACAAGGTCTGGGACCCGAGTGGAAGTGGAGTCCGGCAGGCGGCCCCGGGAGATCTGGTTAGATCAAAGGCTTTCCCACGGGGAGGGCTGTGTCCCTGCCCTGCCGCCGCCCCTCGGGGTCCCTGTGCACCCCAGCTCTGCTTCGGCTGAGCTTCCTTCCCGCCGGCCGCAGGGTCCCAGCCGCCGGAGCTGCCGTGGCTCGAAGCTGCCGGGCGCACGTAGGGCGTCCCGGCACGGTGCACATGTGGGTGTGGAGCTGTGGCTGGGAGCTGGGCTGTGGCCAGCCCTGCCTGCCGAGACGGGTAGCAGGGCTGATGGAGCCACAGGGGCTGCCACCAGCACTGCCCCGCTGCTGCCCTGCCCCTGCCGGGCCCCTCTGCCTGTCCCCCAGGAAACAAACCTACCCCTGGGCTCAATGAAGTGTCCCTTAAATAGCGTCTCTGCCTGGGACAGAGTCAGGCAAGTCGCTCAGGTGGCGTGAAGGGGTTTTTTGTCCCTTGCAGGGGAAGTGTTGCTTGCCTTTCCCTGCGGGGTGGGTAGGGCAAGGGAGAGCTGAGCACCAACCCCAAACCTGTCAGCCTTTTTGCAGTCTGTGGTTTCTCTATGAAATGCAGTGTCTTGCTGCCTTGCATTGTGAGGAGCAGAGAAGCTGGCGGGTGGGGGACAGTGCAGCCAAGCAGTCTCGGGATTCAGTTAAGTAAACAAAAGATATTTACCCAAGCCAACAAGCTGAATCAGAATACAGCTCCTAACAAAACAGAAATCCTCCTGGCCTGTGCCTAGCTAGTGATCAGTTGAGGCAGAGTGATGAAATACTTGGCCCTTCTCACCCTGATAAGTGCCTTATTTTTAGACTACCTTTAGCATCTCCTCAGCAGCTGCTCCTGCAGCCTGGGCTGTCGCCTCCAGGCCCCGCTGCTGGCACCTGCTGGGCTGTCGCTGAGACCTTCCAGCTCCTAATTGACACTCCAGGAAAACATGTCACTGCAAAACTTTCCTTTGTCATGCCCTCATCTTCCTCTTACATGTTGCTGCTGCCCTATACCACACTGTGACTTTTTGCAGAAACACTTTTCTGGTCAGCTGAGCAAGACACATCCTGTGTCTTCTTGTTACTCCAATTCCTTCCAGCAAATGGAGTATTTTAGGGGTGCTTCAGGGTACTTTGTTAATAAGAGAAAATTCCTGGCAGGGTGCTGCCCCGTGCAGAGGCAGCTGCGTGTGCAGCACCCTCTGGCTCTGCCTGGGGTTGCAGAAACCAGCTGGCCCCATGTGCTGTGCTGACAGGGCTTAGGTGTCTGCTCCGGTTATCCCGGGCAGTCCCAGGGCATCCCAGGGTCAGCCTAAAGGGGCTGTCCCCAAAAGCTGCAGCCAGCATGAGGGGCTACATGTCCCCTTGGATGTTTTGGGGCTTTTCTGTCAGTGGTGTGATACCAGCACCAGGGCTGGGAAACTTTGGGACCAGTGTTCTGCTTGGAAGTGCCTATGTTGGGAAACGTATTCTCTCGTAGGAATCATAGAATGTCTTGGGTTGGAAGGGACCTCTAAAGGTCATCTAGTTCATCCCCCCTACAATAAGCAGGGACGTCTCACGCTGGAAAAGATTGCTCAGAGCCCCATCCAGCCTGACCTTGAATGTCTCCAGGGATAGGGCCTCCACCACCTATCCAGGCAGCCTGTTCCAGTGATCCATCACTCTTTTATTAAAGAACATCTTCCTAATGTCTCACCTAAATCTACCCTTTCCTGGCTTGAAACTATTACTCCTTGTCTTATTGTTACATGCCCTAGAGAACATTTCTTCCCCAGCCTTCAAATGTTTTGAATTGGACAAAATTTCATGTAAATAGAAAACATTGTAACAAGAAAGAGCAATTTTAGTTACTATTATGGGATGTTCTGGTTCAATGTCTCTTAGTCTTACAGAAAAGGTAATGTATAATTTTAAAGGCCTACATCAGATTTCATAGAAACCAAACACTTTGATTTACCTGAGGTTAAACAATTTTGGAATTGCACTCCATGACAAATCTATTACCTGCTTTGGTGTGGAAAAAAAATTCAAAAATTACAGATTTTTCCAATAAAACAAGAAAACCCCTGGATCCCTCCCAGCTCTCCCTTCTGCATGAAATATGTAGCCCAGTTCCCTGCAAAAACATAGACCTATATTTATGACCAGGATGGTCCCTTTCAGCCTATGCCTCAGGCTGCTGGATTTCCATGTAGGATTTTTTAGCTGTGTCATGTCAACTGGCCATGTGCTAAGCAGATGCTTTGCACTGGGGTAATAAATCTGAGGGGTTTGGGACCCAGCAGCTCTCCTGCCCCTGTCCTTGCCCCCTACACATCCCGTTTCCATCTTCTGGCCTTTCCCCAGTGCCCTGGCAGTCTCTGTACATTTGATGTCCATGATTTCTCCTGGCACTTCAGAGTGTTTCCAGGCCTATGCCAGCCTGTGGAAATCCCTCCACAGCAGAAAAGGACCTTAAAGTCCACCCAGACAAACTTTCCCAGCAGAAAGGAAGGGGTTTTTTCTGGGGTCATACCTTGAAGCTGTTGCAGCATCTTTATGAAGCACAGGGGAGGAGAGCAAGTCTATCTTGTAAAATACTCAATTTTTTTTCTCCCAAGAGCCTTTCCCTCTTCCCCTGCTATTGCTGGTCTTCCTCCACCTTCTTCTTCACTGGTGATTAGATGGCAGATGGCAAAGCTGCTCATGGTGGGGTTCCCAGCTGCCGTGTTGCAAACCACGCATGCTGGGAATCACGATGATGATTATTATAGCATCTAGAGGGCTCAGGCATGATGGCAGGCATTTAGTAGACGTGTAGGAAAACATGAGTCTTTCCCTTTGGATGTGCAATCCAGGGCAAGATTCAACAAGTGGGAGGCAAAATTAGAAGGAAGGGTTGGTGCAAGGCTGAGTGGCCAAACCGACCACCGCTGCTCGCCCTTTGAAGTGTTGGGTAAGGTTGATAAATGGAAATGTGCTCCATAAAAATTCATCAAATGTTATACAATTTTAGGCTAATTAGAGCTTTTTTTTTTTTTTAATTTTCTCAGCTGTACAATTTTGAAAGGCTTTGAAGTCTTGTTTTCTGAAGTCATTTGCGCAACCAAAGACCCAGTGACTTCTGTGGACATGGATACTCCTGGGTCCCTTTGCTGCTGTAAAAAGCAGCACGTGGTTTCCTCCTTCATCTAAAGATTTTTGAATACTGTACCTGTGGTCAAATGTTTTTAAGTTAAGATGTGTACATTGGAGGAGAGTGAGTGTGGTGCATTTATATTAAAAAAATGTCTAAAATTGTTCATTTATATGGCATTTATGGCTTTTTTTTAAGATTATGCTACTAAGTTATGCTACCAGTGAAATGTGGGTTCACATAACAGTGATTTTGACATTTTTGATGTATTAACAAAACATTTTAGCCTAGATAGGCCTTCTCTCAGTTTATGTGTTTATAGGTATTTCAGAGGAAAAAATAACCAGTTTTAGCTGCCTGTGCATCTCTAAGAACACAGCATCTGCAATTTCCCATGATGTTTTGTCCCCACCATTGGTACCATTCTGCAATGCCAATATGCCAGAAACCCCCACTGGTGTCCAGGAGGGACAACCATGTAGGGTTACCCCACACCAAGCTGCAACTGAACAAGAGCCAAGATATTTTCAAAGCATAATCTGTAACTCTCTTACAGGGATCAAGTTTAATGCATGGACAACCATATTCTGGGCTGCATCAAAAGAAGTGTGACCTGCAGGTTGAGGAAGGTGATTCTCCCCCTTTGCTCTGCTCTCATGAGACCCCACCTGCAGTGTTGTGTCCAGCTCTGGAGCCCAAAACACAAGAAGGACATGGACCTTCTGGAGCGAGTCCAGAGAAGGGACACAAAGGTGATAAGAGGGCTGGAGCACCTCTCCTACAAAGATTGAGAGAGATGAGGTTGTTCAGCCTGGAGAAGAGAAGGCTCCAGGGGGATGTTGTAGCAGCCTTCCAGTACCTGAAGGGGCCTACAGGAAAGATGGGGAGGGGCTTTTTACACAGAGTAACAATTTCCAACTGGAAGAAGGTAGATTTGGATTAGACATTAGGAAGAAATTCTTGTCTGTGAGGGTGGTGAGACACTGGCACATGTTGCCCAGAGAAGTTGTGGATGCCCCCATGCTCCTTGCCTGGAAGTATTCAAGGCCAGGTTGGATGAAGCTTTGAGCAACTTGGTCTAGTGGGAAGTGTCCCCATGCATGGCAGGGGGGTTGGAACTAGATGATCTTTGAGGTCCCTTCTAACCCAAATCATTCTAGGATTCTATGACAGGAAAAAAACAAACAAACAAAGCAAACCACAAAATCTCTATGGAAAAATCATGGGAGCATTCAAGGTCTGTTTTAGATGGTTGTTTTCCAAGGAGCCTTAATCTTGTCTTTTTTGACAAGGGAATATGTTCATGCACGTCCTCTTTAAGCACTGATGTCTGAAACTGGCCAGTCAAAAAGGGAACGCTGTGAAATCACAGGAAGTGGAAATGAGTCTGTCTCAGTGGGTGGGTATTTTTCATGAGTCTAGAGGTATGTCATGAGAGCTTTGTAGAATTGCAATCCTGAATAAGCTTCACAGCTCCCAGTCAGAAGCAGTAAATAAGAACTTTTTAATCTGTTTTTTCTGCTGATAAAGGACTGGTGTGCCCCAAGGAAAGAGAGCCAAGGGAGAAGGAGCAGAAGCAGAAGCACTTGAAAATTTGGCTTCAGTGCATTGTCCCTTACATTCAGTGACTCAATATTTTCTTTTGGTGCATGCTGCTCTCTCTGTGTATACTCCAGCCCAGTCAGAAAAACATCCTTAGGTCATTTGTGAGAGCTAGTGATGGTTTCCTATGGATTAACTCCTCCTAAAAGATCCCATCTGCATTCCTTTGGAAGATGCCCTCCCACAGGCCCTCTTGTACAGCACTTCACTAAAAATAGTGCTCAGAGCTCTGTTGCAACAGCTCCGTGTTACAATTTTAATGGCTAGGTAGGTGAACTCACTTTAAGTCACCCAGCTCAAGTCACTTACATTTGCATGATAATGTTGTTAATTATCCATATATTTCAAACCAAATAATGATTTCACAAAAAGATAAGACAGGGTCCTGTTTTTCTTTCCTTGTATTTTAAAAATGCGCATACAGTTTGCATAATTAAAATGCATTTTCTCTGGAATGAAGATTCATATCTGCTGCAGGTTGAAGTGCAAGCTTGTCTGCATGCTGGGACACCATCATCCAGCCAGTCTGCATGCCAGGATACCATTGTCTAGCTGATCTCCATACAGGGTGCTGATGTCCAGCCAATCTCCATGCTGAGATGCTGTTGTCCAGCTGATCTCTGTGCTGGGTGCTGTTGCCCAGCCAATTTCGATGCTGGGATGCTGCTGTCCAGCCATTCTGCACCCCAGAATGCTGCCATCCAGCCAGTCTTCATGCTGGAATGCTGTTGTCCAACCGCTTACTTGGTATGTAGACTCTGGTAGACCTGACTTGCTGTAGTTTCTGCCATGTCAGTGCTGACCAAAGGAAGCTGCTGGGAATGCGACTCCAATCCAGGCTGGTCATCACTGGCAAAGGCTGTGCCAAAGGAGCTGCCTCTGGCTCCCCCACAGCTTTGCTGCGGGGTGGCAGCAGGGGCTGGGAAGGGCAGCAGCTCCCTGCTGCAAGACAGGTCCCTCCTCTTATCTCCCTGCAGGTAAAGCGGCAAATGGTGCTTCCTTGTGGGCTGCTGCTGTTGGCAGATTCGGTCAGTCTTGGCTGCACCCTTAGTCCTTGACCTTTCCTGTGGTGTGTGTGGATGCAGAAGCTGGGGCAGGCTGGAGCTCTTGGGCAGGAACAAGTGTCCTCGATGGGGACAGGGTGGCAACACCAGATCTCTTACAGCCACTGTGGGTGCTCAGCCCTTGCCTCACCACACACCCTGGAGCAGGGCACTGCCTTGGAGAGCCCCAAAACTCTTCCTGGCCTTAAAGAAATCATAAGTACAGGGGATATTTTCGCACTCACCTTTCCTTTCATTGCTTTTTTGGTGCATCAGCCCAGATCTTCAGAAAATGTAAGGCCTCTTGTCTCTTCTGAGTGCAAAAAGAAGCCTCTTTTTTTTTTTTCCAATTTCAAAATGTCTTTGTGGAAATGAGGTTGTGCCCTTGATTCTGTTCAGGGGCTTGGTCTGAGGCAGACTTTTCCAAAAGACAGACAAGGTGGCTGAGGACAGAGGAGCATTCCTGGTGCCAGTGTAGGAGCAGGAGGGTGCCTGGTCTGGATGCTGGGTAGATGGTTAATGAGATTATGGCATCAGGGAACTGAAACTGCAGCCTTTGACAGGGAAAAGATCATCTCTGCTACTCCCTTCACACTATTGACTTGGTTTGCTTTGCTTAAATGGTTTCTGGGCTGGTATGTGGTGGGGTAAAAAAAAAAGTCTCCTGACCCTTTAAGCTGAGGAAACTCATCTGGTGTTAAAAGGAGGTTGTGAGGACGTTTGAGATGCATCCTGGCCTAGGAGAAGGAAAGGATACCGCCATTGGGACCTGAGCAGTGCCCAACACCCCCAATGTGTCTGAGACACACAGAGCTCCATTTCTGCTAGTACTTGAACCAATGTTAATTAAAGCATTTTAATGAGGGTGTTTTGAGAACTGTGCGTTAGTCTGTGCATGCCCTTCGTGAAATATTAAATGTCTCTGCCCTTTCAGCACCACTCTTCCCCCCAGAAGGCCTTCCTGCAATTGGGATTTGAGAGTCCTGATGATTTTGGAGCTGAAGAAACCCAGATAAATAATCTACAAAAATCTTTATGTGATCTTTGATGTTGCAGTCAAAGGAGCACATGCCAGAAAATGTTTTGCTCTCTTCTGTTCATCCTCCAGTTGTGTTTGTTGTTATTTTCCCATCAGGTGCGAGAACAAGCAGCTGATTAACTCATTAGCCAAGAGCATCAAAGCACAGGGTGGGAGCATGAAATCTGCTCCTGTGTCCTCCAGCCTCTCCTCACAGCTCAGCAGTTTCTGCAGGGCCCATCGAGGCACTGGAAGTCATCTCAGTTACTGGTGGACAGAAGCACACCCTGCCTTTTTCAAGCCAATGTCACCATGCTCAGGGACAGTGGATGTGCTGCAACCTTTGTCTCCATCCAAGGGAACAACCCAAGCTCCAGCCCTCATGTTCATCATCTCAATGGGCAGAGGTAGCCCCACAGCATGCCATGCCCTTCTCTCCATGCCCACCCCCAAAAAAACCCACCCCATTCTCCATGCCAGGAGCTCTTCAGAGCCACATTGCATGGAGATAATGCTTCATGTGGTTCAGCCCTGTGGAGAACCACAGCCATGGGACAGTGAGGGAAGGTGCAACATAGTGATGCGTCAGGTCAAGAGGCCAAACACCACTTGGTGGACAGGTGATGTGGAGAGCACACATGCAGTTTTTCAAAGCTTCTCCTAGCTATCCAGCTCACTGGAGTTGCAGGAGCAACTGGTAATGTTGAGTTTCTCTTGCAGGTTCAGGTCATGTGGAATTATGCTCAAGGTCTGTTGAAGGCAGTAGTTTGCAGTTGGGTGCTGTGTCCTTGGGTTGAAGGCCTCTTAAGGTGTTTTCTCCCCTACGTGTTGTGCTCTGTCACAGTGTGGCCTTGAAAGACCAGCAATGCCCCAGATCTCACTGGTGAGGGGTAAGTTGGTCTGTCTCATCTGTATACACCTGCAACCCTTCAGAAGTAGAGGGTTAACAAAAAGTTTGTTGAACTCATGGTAAAATCTTGCAGACCTGAGTACCTTATCTATCCAAGCCCTACAGATGTGGCACAGGAGCGCAGCATGCCCATGGCCTCCGAAGAGTGCTCCTGCACAGCAGACACCCAGGAGGTCACCAGCAGATACCCATCAGGTACCCAGCATGACTCTTGTCTTCCATTTCCTCTCACTCCTACCCCAAGGTCATGGTCTCCTGCCCTCTCTCCTCTTCGCCTCCAACATACACCTCTGCTTACACCCCACTAGCTTCTGCCTCCTTCTTGCTTGCACTCCCTGGTCCAGATCCTTGTTCCCAGATGTGTAGGGCCCAACAGGGCAGAGTTGGCTCTGCCCAGGAGCCTCACCAAGCTGTGCCAAAGCTTCTTACTTTAGCTTTAGCAGCCTCCTAAAACTTCCACCACCCACTAGGCGTTAAGTGTCCACCCACAACAGCTGTGGTTTGCCTGACTTCCTCCGACTCCGTGGCTAACGGGAATTGCCACATCCCAGCAGGGCTTGAATGCACCCCAGTGCCATCTTGCAGCTACACACCCAGGAGCCTCCTAAGTCGGTGTTGGCAATACTGGGGCCAGGGCCATTATGTAAGAGGAGAAGAACAGATTTTGCACCTGCAGAGCTAAAAAGGGCTCATGGATTAGCTCCTTATTTTCCTCCTAGAGTTAAGGTCTTTGCAAGGAGGTCGCTCGTGCTAGCAGCGCTGGGGTGTTGAAGCTGTTCCTGGAGAACTCCTCAGAAAGGTTGGCAGTGTAACCAGTAGCAAAATGAAGGAGGATTAAAGTGTTTTTACATCGCTGAAGCTCCCAAGTCCCAGCCCTGGCAGCGGTGCAGCTGCTGAGCTCCCGGTTCTCCAGTGATCCCCTCTCTCCTGCAGCCTGCCTGGTCTGTGGTTCATTTAGCACCGAGTGAAAAGTCAAACACTGAGGCCCTTTGTTTTGCAAATCTGCAACACAAACGGGGCTCTTCTGCAAAGACCAGTGTGAACTTGCACACTCACCACAGGCTTTGTTAGCACCTGAAACCCTGACATGATGTTCCACAGAAGGAGACCTAAAGAGACATAATCCCAAATGAAGTCATGCAAGAAGATGGTTAGGTTTTTTACCCTTTACGTAAGGAGCTGCCACAGTGCTCCTGAGAAACAGATATCCAGCAGCAAGCCGCAGGCAGTGTGAGATGACAGATACATGTTTAAATAATGTCTTTATTCCAGTTCAGCTGAAAAAATAATATTGAATTTGGGTCGTAAGCCAAGAAGTACCTTTGTTTCTGAGTACTCATTGATTAAAACATCTTGTGCTTTCAGCTGGGTTCTAATAAAGACACTACATTACCCTTCACACAGAATAATTTCTTTATTTGGGAGGAGAGAGGAATTTAGAGAGTGACCTTAATGTTTCTTGAGATTTGAAGAATTTCACCCAGCCTAGAGAAACTCCAACTTCTAAATGCAGGGATTTCTGCTAGAACAGGAAGTTTCTCTCGCATTGTTATCCAGCAAAATGAGCTCTGGATTATATTTAGCTCCATTCATTCAGCACAATGAAAAGTAAGGCTCCAGCCAATTTCCTTAAGCAAGTTTATTAATAAGCACTAGTTGTTTGGTGGCTGGTCATTTCTAGGTGGCTGGGGAAGGTGATACATGCAGCACAAGCTCCCTCCCTCCCTCCTCTGAACAAGTTTCCCTGTCAATTTGACTACTCGAATCTCTTTATAACCTTCCCTGGGTACCTGTGCAAGCCTGGCAGCCTAAACATTGCCCCAGGTACAGCTTCCAACCCTGCCCTGGATGCTCATGCCTGCTGGCCCATGCTTCACTGGAGCTGAAAACAAACCATCAAGGGCATTTAGGAAGCTTTTAAGCCATAGCTAAATAATCTTTCAGGGGCTCCTAACTCAGGGCTTCAGGCAGGTCTCTGTAAAACTACTGAGGCTGCAGCTGCTGAGCTGGAGGAAGCCAGATGCAGTTGCAGCATTAACAGCAGAGCCTCCCAGCGAATGAGAGCACGTGGTGAAGCCACACGCAAGTCAGGAGCTTGGGTCAGTGAGGGCAGCTACACCCCAGCTGTAAATCCTGGCTTCATCCATCACTTTCTGTGTATCTGAAGCCAAAGCGTTTAGTAAGTCTCTGCTGAGGGCTAGAAAACAGACTTGAGGTGGTTTTATGCATGACAAACTTAATGACCCATAACCTTTCATCCATTTTGCTGGCTCTCACTTGGTTTGCAAGAAGTGTGTTGATGATTTTCTGAGCTCAGAAAATCTCCTGCCTGTGCCCAGCTATTTTAGACTATGTCACTTGAAGTTTGGGCTTGCCCTAAAGGGGCAAGTTCCCTACCACCTGCCTCAGTTTGTAGTCATCAAGGGCAGAGGTCTGGAGCTGAGTGTCTCTGCAATTCTTCCAGTAGTGGGATATTCTTCCCTGGAGACGCTGAGGAAAATTCAGGCAATATGGTGTGTTGGCTTTGCTTGGACAGGAAAATGTAGTTGCTTTCCTCCCACTGGGAGTGATGGTGAGAAAGGGAGTGGAGGCAACCTCTGCTTCTGCAGAAGGAAAGTACAGCAATATGTGGCTGTCCTCTCAGTCTAGAAGCCATGGCAGGATGCCTTTACAGGCTGTGGGTGCAAGGGAAGAGAGGACCTGGGAAGCATCCACAAACCATCACAGTTAGGTGTCAAATGTAGAAGAAGGAGTAATGTTAGTCTGAATTCTCCCTACAAACTGTAGATGTCCATGAACAAGAAAGAAAAATTATCTGGCATGCTGGAAACCAAACACCAGTGCTAAGAAGGTGGAGGTCAGCATGGTCATGAGTCCTTTACTCCTTCAGTGCCCATCAGCAGTCATGGCACTGAGACTTCCCAAACTCAGCAGTTTGCACCTTTCAGCCTGCAATCTCAGGCTTTGCTACAAGGCACATGGAGGCACATGTTCCACACCCATCTGGAAGATCTCAGCCAAAAGGACTGCAAACAGACTTAACTTCTTCTAAGGATAGCTGCTGTCAGAGCATGGCATCTTCAAAACAGGCACAGAGGAGGTGGGTAAGGCCCACATAAGCCAGCCAAACATGTTACAAAAGCAAGTTATAAAAGTAAAACAATATCAAGCCACAGAATTTATTCAAATTTTAGCAATTTTTATGTATGTGTATGGTTGGCACTGCTCTGTTATTCCTGCCAAGCACTCAATTACCACTTGCGTTAATAAGATATTTTAATGGGTGTTAAATTAATCAACAACTCTGACGCTGCTTTCCAGTGTTTTCCAAGGGAAAGATATTCTTTCAGCCCAATTCCTATGTTATCATTGTCACTAATTATTTGTATTTATTCCCTTTTACTATGCTTATTTGATTTCATTTGAAATTAGATGCAGTGATAGGGGATGTAATTTGGTATTTTTTTTCTAATGTGCTGAACAGATGAGGATCAGAGCTCCACAGCTATGAGAAAATGAGTCCTCAGGAGCATTTGTTCAAACAGAAATCACAGAGCCTTTTTGATGACTGTCACAGCCCCTTTGATTTGCTCTTCCACAGTGATTTTGCAAGTTTGTTCACAGAAAACTTTGCCAAAACTAAAGTATTGCTAAGAGAGGTGGAAACATGTAGTAGCCCAAGAATACCTGTAAATATGTTTGGACTGACCTGTGCCACAGCTGTTTTGTTTTTTTCTTGTGGTCTGACAGTGATCCAGGGAGGAAAAAAAAAACAATATTTGGGGGGTTAGCTCATCAAAACAGCTAGTGCACTATAAATAGAAGGGAAACATCAAGTAAAAGCAATATGTCCTACAAACCCAGGAATTTAGAATTGTTCTATTCTGAAAAATTTAAATAACAAAAGAAAGTAGGTGATCTGTGGGCAGTTCACAGCTCTGCCCTTGCTGGGGCAGTGAGGATGGTGGTCTCCCAGTCAGGCTGGGAGCAGGGTCAGGGTGTGATTGGGTTGTCATAGGTCTCGGTTTGGGGTATCTCCTTGGCTTCGTTCAAACTGATGCTTCTGCTGTGAGTGGAATAGCCTAGGGCTGGAGCTGTGCTGAGAGAAATGAAAAGCTTTCATAAAATTATGTCATGTGCTGAATGTGCCAGCCTGTCATGTAATAATAGCTAAAACTTTCTGTAATTAAAACAAGTAGCTAGTTATGGTGTCTGACTATGATCAAAGCTCTTTTGTCTGCTTTGACAGTTGGCACATGTGAAAGATTTTGGCTTACATGGAAAATACTGTTGTGGTTTTTCTCTTGGTTTGAAATGGCAAGGAACATACATCTCAGATTATCCCTAAACTGAAAGAAGCAGTAATGGGAAACTGAGAATCAGAATGTGCATCATGACATAAAATGTCTGGGGCTTCTGGCAGAAGCTCCTGCCCGACCACCGCGCCTTCGCAACGGGTCACCCACCGGGTCACCTTACATTTCTGCAGAGATTACAGCTCTGGAGGACATCCCCAAATGTCCTGTGCAGCCTTTTTAAAATAAGGAGTGCTTTTGTGCATAACAAATATTGGTCTGGATTGTGACAAACCTATTGTCTGTCTCTTGATTATTTTTTGCTACTTGGGTTGTGATCGTTTTGAGATGTTTTATGGAAAGGTACCTTTCTGTCAACAGGAGAAACCTACATTATTTTTCCATATTCACATCTGGTATCTGTATTACAAAATAAAAGGCTTGGTGAGTAAATATAAACTGCTTTTGCCCACAAATTCCTCTTCATCTCAAAAAACCCCTGAACTAATCCAGAATTCCTTTTTCATCTCTGAAAACATCTACTTCCGTTTGGAAGTCTCCGGGAGGATAAATAAGAAGTTTCACAAAAAAACAGATGTGAACTGATTGGATGAGCAACATCAGCCAATAATATGTTTTAAACATTCTATTAGGCAACAAAATATCATCTGAGGGAAGTGGCCAGCAGAGTGTATTGCTGAGCCTCAGGATTTTTCCATCCCTTCTCCTGAAGTTCTGAGGTACATTGTGTGAAGATTTGCTGCTTCCACATCATATGTACAGTCATGTCTTTTTGTGTTTCCTCTGATTTCAGATCAAGACCTGTGAACTCAGGTCTTAATATTGAGGCTGAATATTCCCCCAAATTCAGCTACCTTTGATGTGGATCATTTTATCTAGGTCATGGTTGGCAGAATTGGTTCTGCCTTTAAGTGTCACTCTGCATGCAAGTGATTCTTCTACCTTTGCAGCTCATCAGAGATGACAGAAAGTCTTTATTCCTTCTTATTTGGCTATCTGGCTAATGAACTGATCTTCAGTCACCTTGGGCCACCTCTGCTTCAGAGGCCAGGACTTCACTGTGGATGGTTGGAGTCCACCTCTTCAGACTGTGTGGTCCTTTGATCAACTCCTACTCCATGGCTGGTACTTTTGGACCTGGGACAGACTGCAGAGCATGTCCCTGGAGCTTAGCTAACAGCTATGGGCAAATCCCACTGACCTCGGTGAGAATCTCCAGCAGTTTGTATCTTGGTAATGCCCCACTTCAGACTGAACCTTCTCTACTCATGATCTTGGTTCCATATGGTGCTGTTTACAGAATGACCCACCTTTGTATCCTCTTGGGTGTGTGACAATTGCTGTGGTGTATTAGGGGGAGATGCTTCCCAACCACAGAGATAACTATGCTAGTATGATGTGCTCATGTGGACATTTCAGTAGCACAAGATCTTTACAGAAACAAACCTTTGGCTCAGACATGATAAAGCACAGCACCATGCAAGCTGCAGGCAGAGGTGTCACTAACACATCCAGAGACATGGCCTCCAGGTGACACCTAACAGTGTTCCTGTCATGTGCAATGCCAACAAGCAATGTGCTGTGACATTCCCCCATCCCTGGCAGGAAGCTGGTGACCTCTGGAGCTTTCCTATTAGATTAGTTTACCCCCAGCTCAGCTTCAGCAAGCGCTTTTAATTGACAACCTGACTGACCTGCCTTTCATGGAAGATGAACACAGGCACCCTGTAGATCGGTTTATTCGACTGGAAGCATTTGGAAAGAGACATATTTACTGCAGATGTCAATGCAGAAGAGTTGAACCTACTGTCCTCAAAAAGACAGTGCTCAAAGGCTTTGTCTGGACCTGTTTCTGCTCCTGTCCTCAGTCTGACTCCCTGAAAGTGGCCACCTTGGTCCTATTACTGGGATTTCCATCGCCTGTTTCAAATAACTTGGCAGAATTCCACCTCCCTTTGCTGCTCTCCCCCTGCAGAGCTCTGGATCCAGGTTTGTCCCCAGCTTCTCAAGGCATTCAGGCCAGGCAGCTCTCACTGTTAGCATCTGTCTGCTCCTCTCTGTAAAGGAGCTTTTCGCCAGAAGCAAAAAGGAACAAGAAAAATGCACCTGGCACAATACCCTTGACTTTCTGTTGGCAATCTTACCTGCTAAAGGTGAAAGAATTCAGTCTCTTCTGTGGCTCAGTCAGGGTCCATATGCAGCCTCAAAAGGATGGAGCATTGATATTTTTACATTCCTCCATCCTGAGATCTTATAAACGGTGAGGAATATTATCCCTTTGTCTCTGGGTACAGGCAAGAGGGATAAGTTCCCCCAAAACCTCCATCATACTGGGCGTTTGTCTACTCATTGTGTGAAGGTGCATGTTGACTGTACACACACCTCTAACCTTGCTCACCAGAACCAGCCTCTCTTTTTTGCATACATAGGCTTCTGTGGAGTTATCTCAAGTCCTCAGGTATTCATTCCACTTAATGATAAACAAAAGACTTTTAGTACTACTATTGTACCATAAAGTGTTTCTCTATAATGTATTGTCTCACACCAGGATATAGTTAGTTAAGTAGGAGAAAGATGGAAGCTGTATTTCAAGATGGGCATGGGAAAACTAGACTGTTATTTGCATGGCTGCACAACGGACAGGAATACACTGTGGAGTTTAGCACTTTCTCAAGCTGGGGAACTCAAGAACAGATTCCCTGAGACCCAAAAGCTGAAAAAAGTGTTGCTATTTTGCACCATTTACACTCTTAGGTGCTGAGCACTTTGCAGAGGGTCAGGTTGATGTAGTTCTGGTGGGCAGGACTGGGAAAATGGTATCTCCTGTGATGGTAACTGGATTTTTTCTATGGTTTTACTTTCTGTATTGACTATTACTTCTCTTGCTAGGATGCAGCATCTGTGTATTTTTTCATTCATGTTTGTGTGTGTGTGTGTAAAAGCAGGCATGTCCATATGTATGAGTTTATATACACATACATAAACATATGGCTGGGGGACCTACCTATGTCTGCACAAATGCCATTCCAATTCTAAACTCTGTTTCCATCAACTTTAGCTTTCAGTGCTGATTACAATGTCTGTTTTACAGCAGAATAATGATCTTAGCTCCAGCTCAAGGCATCATAGCCCATCAGCACTGTCCCTGGAGCACCTGGCTTTTCATGGATCTCCTCTAAATATGCTACTCGAAAAAGAAAAGAACAGAAAATTTCTGAAACTAAGAGCTATAAGGAGATCACATCCTAGTGTAGAGGAGAAATACATCTCTTCTAAACTAGAAAAGACTGGAGGCAGAAGACTGAGTGGAGACGGGTGGGCCAGAGCTATGTGCTGTTTCTTGAAAGATGCTGGACAACCCTCAAAGGACTCAAGAAGCAGTAAGTACTCTTTTTCAGAAATGTTTTTATTGTTTACTAAGTTTTCTAAGTACAAAGCAGAGGTGACTTCAGTAAGTTCCTCTGCAAAGCCTTCATGCACATTGATCTGTCACACACACAATTTCCCTGGAGGGTGAAGCTGGAATAATCCAGATGTTAGAAAGCACATTGGCTCAGGTGGAGCTGCTAGTAAGATCCACAGCCTGAGAGTCAGATGTAATAAAGGACCCAGTAAACAAAGGATTTCTAAATGAGTAATGTTACTTTTAAACAAAACCAGATGTGTAACATTAGGGGAATATACATTTAAATAAAAGCTTAATCTTTAAACCTCAAGAGCATACTCCCACAGCAGACATTAAAGTGAATGCATGCTAAAACCTCAAGATAATATAATAAACATGAAAGATTCCTGCAGAGAGGGATCCTGAGGTGCTTTGCAACTGTAAAATGATACAGAGAAGACTAATAATTATCAGTTAGTTGTGAACTGGTGCCTTGTCTTCTGGAAACCCCTGCAGAGATGAGTGGGGTGCGTTTCCCATATAAACATGAAGTGATGCTGGCTCCATAGTCCCCCCTCCTCCTGAGCATGAATCTTCAACTAGCTTTTTTAGTAAACCCTTCCTCCACTATGCAGGTAGTTCAGTTTCTCCTGCTCTTCAGCTCAGCATAGTCCTTCTGGCCTGTATTCTGCAAAATCTCTGTGTCCTGAAGATGGCTCTGAGGGCATTAGACGTACTGTAAGGATATTTTGATTTTTTTTTTTTAATTATTTAATCAAAACGTATAAAATCTGTCCATGTAGAATAATGGCTCCATAGCATAAGCACCTGTAATGAACATAGCAGCAAATTCCAAGCAGGTGCTTGTGGCCTGTGTTACCTCCTTACAGAAAGCAGCATAAAGAGGCCTGGTCATGTCCTTCCACCTCTGCCTTCCCAGCCAGCTGTACCATGGCATCTCTCCAGCTTCTGGCAAAACATCTCCCACCCAGACAATTGTGAATGTTTCATGTGGTCAGAGAGCACTGGAGAGACAGGCCAGAAATTCAGCCTGTTACACTAAAGCCAACAAATAGGAAATTATCTGCATACAAATACAGTTTATGCTTTTCCACTTGAAAGGAAATCCCCTTATCAGCTCAGTCTCAGATGAAAACAACCATGAACATTGTGAGCCAAGCCAAGTGCCCTTGCTGAGAGGCATCGGTAGCCTTCCCTGGCAACTAAATCCATGACTTTATGGTCCTTTGGGGAAGGAGTTTTACTGTATTGTGAAAAATAAGTTGCCAGACAGAGCTGTTGAAGGGGAAAGTGGAGCATAGAGATAGCACATGGCTGTTTTGTTCTACCAGATACTGGGAAGTGATGCAAAAGAAGGAAAAGACGTGTGAGGTTGGAACAGAATTGTTTGGTCAAATGCCATTTTTTTCCTCTTTTAAGTAGACTGCAGCCCTGCTGCCACTGAAATCAATGAAAATGTTGCTATGTAAGCAGCACTGTGAGAAAGTAAGCAATACTAGGCCTTAGAATCAGTGAAAACTTTTCCTCATTGCTTGAATCTTCAAACTGTAGTCCTTCCTCCCTTCTCCCTTTCTTTGTATTTGCATCTCAAAATGTACTGAGGCAAACTCATGAAGCCCTGTGCAGCTCAAGACTATGCAGGTACAGGTGGGATAAAGCATTTTATTTAAAAAACAAACCCAAACCTGAAGCTCCCTGCTGCAGTAACACAAAGCTACCTCAAAAATGGAAAAAAACCCATCCCAAAATAAAACAAAAAAACTCCAAAATTAGTTTCAAGGATTACAGGGTGGAATTGAGCCGTTGTTAAATACAGTGCTCAGAAATTCAGCACAGCCACATGTGAAGCAGACAGTTCTCCACATGTTCATTAGAAGGCACAACAACTCCTTTGAATTAACTGAAGTAACCTCCAGGAAGGACACATTTTTCTCTTTTCTCATGGCCAGAAAGGTGTTTTTTTACCCCAGAAGAGCAATGGTGTGGCTGATACAGGTAGAATTTCTCATCACCCGCTAGTGGGCTCTATGAACATCTCATACAGGGATTGAAAGGTAAATTTTCTCTGCAACCAGCCTGGTGTGACAGACTCAGTGTAAGAGCAGACAGTGGGAACTTGTCTCCTGGAGCTGTTCTGAACCACTGAGCCACCTCCTTCTTGCTGAGGCTGGGCTCTCCAAAGGCTGGACAAGTGCAGGCAAAGAGCAAGACTTGCTACTCATACCAGTTTCCACCAGCCCCATCAGGATGGTTGTTAGGAGCACTATGGTGAGTCCTTCTGTCCAGACTCCTGTGCTTTGTCGTGCTCCCAGAGTCCCTTCACTGGGCAGAGCAGTCCTGCACCCAGAGCACCTAAGGAGGGAAAGGAGCAGGGGCTAAACAGAGCTGGGAGGAAAACTGAGCTGATTGCATGTTCAAGTTCCCCTTCAGCGGTTGCCCTCAGTGGAGTTACGAGCAGCAGCCATCAAGCAGGAACACTGCCTTTCCCAAGCAAGGAGAGATGGTTCCCAGCACCTCAAGGGACTCCAGAAGGAGCTACAGCCCAGCAGTACCGGGCACCAACCTGCCTCTTGGTAAGAACAAAACTCACATGGCAGTTTCAGCATCCCTGGATCCCTTTCAAACCCTCTGGGCTGGCAGAGCATCACTCTCCTACCCCTATCCTGCCCTAACAACCAGAATTTGTTTTCCTCAGTTGCAGGGAAGAGCATCCGACTGCAGGAATCCAAAGAAACAATCTTTGATATTTGGTTTCCACTGAAACACATAATCATTTTCCTGATGGCGTGGGGTTGGTTAAAGTTCTGGAGTTGTGTTGTGGAGGTTTTCTCCACAAAAGCAAGGGTGTTAACCATGGTGGCATGGCAGACCTCCCACTCCGCTCACACCGCCTGGCAGCCGGGGCAGAGCAGCCCCTCACTGTTTAAACAGCTGCCTCGGTTCATCTGGGAGGTGGCTGCACTTCAGTCCTGGGAGCAGAGCTCATCTTCTGGATAGTTTGCATAACAATTAACATTTGTCAGCTGAGATCTGCCTGGTGAAAGATCGCTATTTACAAGTAGGCGGTGAGTCTTTCGAGGCTGGAATACTTCTTGAACCACAAAAAAGCTATGCTGAGATCAGGAGCGAGGCTGAAGGTGGGCTGATGTCACATGGCAGGTTTAGGAGGAGTTTCTTTTGCATCCAGCTCAGAGGTAGAAAAGTGGAGCTGCCGTGAAAGGGGGATTCTTTAGGTCTTACAGATTTCATTCAGTTGTTCCAATGAAATAAATACATCCGCCTTAAACAATTGAAAGAGGTATTTACTGCCTGTGGTTTAACAACTGTACTAAGTCAAAGGGACCAGTCAACTAAAGCCTTATAATTCTTTTCTAAAGAGAGGATGAGAGAAAAGAATGAGACGACAATGCAGTATTTATAATAAAGATGAAATGAGTGGAACTCAATGGCGCCAGCAGCCCCAGAGCTCCTGCTGCTTGGGCTAATGCATTTTGCATTAGCACGTCTGGATATCTGGCACTGAAAGGTCCTGAAAATGCTTTTACAAAATAGCAGCATTCTTACAGCAGCCACATTTCTTCCAAGCACCACCACGGACTGGTGCAGCTGGGATGGGCAGCCCCTGCAGCTGGGTGCATCACCAGGAAGGTTTCAGGCCACTGACCCCTGCTTTCCACTCACCCTCCTGCCTCCAGGTTGCTTTTTGCCCTGCTCACCTCTGCATGTTTACAAGTGGCTTCACCAAAAGGACTGATGGCCTCGCAGGGCACCTGCTCCAGCAGGGGTGGGTATATGGGGTACCCATCCCTGTCTGGGGGCTTGGCCCCCAAAGGCAGGATTCCTGCTTTCTCAGGGTATAGTGGGGGGCTCCTTGACCACCAGACACCACAGGGAACATACAAACCCCAAATTACATCTGTAAGTAGATTTGCTCTGCATTGCCTAAATAAATAACACCTGTGTTATGTATCCCATTACTACTCCATTACTCCAGCATCTCATATGTGTCTTGGAAGCAATACAAGATCCTCTAAGGAATTAAAAGCCAGCAAATGCATGTCACCAGAACAATTTATTTTTCATTCTTTCCCCCATCAGACTGGAGAGATATATGTGTCTTATTTCTTTCTGAAGCTTGTATTTGAAAAACGTTGTGTTGCTGCATCTTCCCATGACAGAATGCAGAATGAGAACACCAGCAGTAATAAGCAAAGCCCAGCAGCACCCTGTGACAAACTCTGGGGCAGGTGAAAAGATCACCTGGGTGTAGGTGACATCAGAAGCAGATGACAAATGGTACCTTCTTTTTAATAACTACAATCATAGAAAGGGAAATTCAGCAGTTTAGGATTTTCTTTTGGTTTTGACATATACCAATTATTTATTTTCCTAAGAAATAAGTGATACCAGAATCTATTTTAATAATTCTTTAAAATATAGACCTTGGATGTTTGGTTTTTATTTTGCCTAAGACTCTTTTACACGAGGTTATCCTTGTACAGAAGCAGCACATCAGTCTGACAGGGGAAACAGAAATGGTGCTAGAGCTGCCAGAAAAATGAGGACTGAGGCAGGGAGAACAAAATAAACTGATGAAGTTGTCCTGAGTGCTGTATGCTTGACTCCAGATAAGAACAGGACTTCTTCCTTCCAAAAATAAGGCTGATCTCAGCCACTGATCCAAATGCTAGAGCAGTGGGATGGGGTAGCAGGTACATGCTCTGGCACTCTGATCTCAGCCAGCACTGAACCTCTTGTCCATGGACAAAAGACTTTTGGCTTGATTTTTAAGCAACCCTTCCTGTTCTCAGTAGAACAAGCTAATGCTGAACTCCTTGAAATCTGCTTTTAGTATCTTGACCTCATACATGGGAAATACTTATTAGACCCAAAGGGTATGGACAAGGTTGTTTAGTTATCACAGCACAGTGCCTAGAAGCTGTTCACTGGTGAAGAGTCCAAGCCACGCTGCTTTTCACTGCTAACCTGCTCATGTACCAAAAGAGAACTTCAGTCAAACTGGAGGGTGAAAAGAAACCAGCACCTACCTATGTTTTAGGACAACCTTGGTGAGCAAGTCTTGCAAAGGGCAGGCAGAGACTGTCAGAGACAAGGACAGCATCACAACAGAAGTCTGAGCTATGGACATAAATTAGTAAAAAGACCTTTAAAGACCACATGTGGCAATAGCTCAACACCTGGGATATCAAGCCAAAGACAGGTCTCCAAAGCAGGCAGTGCCCCCAGCTTATGAGTCCCCCACATGTAGACTGTTGACACTGGATTCAGAGGTGAGGTCTGGACTGAAGGTTTGACTTGACTTGTTGCTAGTCAGAAGCATTCCCCAGGGAAAATGTCTTATGCTGAGTAATCTCTGTGTCAGGCCTCCAGTACATCCTAGAGTCTGGACTGGTGTCCAAGAGGAATCTGAAGTATTTAGCAGCATGGATGTTGCTGGGTTCAGGAGGATGTGCTAATGGCCTAGCTCCACAGGTTCCCTGGGGATGGGCTGAGCTTTAGCTGAAAGCTGCTGTAAGCATTGCAGACTGTTTGCAGAGGGTCTGCAGAAGCTGCATGTCAGGGCAGAGTCCTCCACTTCTTCATACCAAAATGTGGACTCTGAAAGTGATGCTAAAGCAAGCAGCTCTTGGTCCCAGCTCTGGGCTCTCAGGAAGCAGGAA
>NW_009953655.1:3190997-3191719 GCF_000747805.2 Chaetura pelagica | reverse complement strand
AGGAATGCCTCTTGAGTTCCTGCCCTTACACAACCTCAGCACAAGTTTTTACTGGGATGCATTTCAACATTTTTTCAAGCATCAGTGCCTTCTTATATCCCCCCATTCCATCTCATACATTGCTACTTCTTTGCCTTTTTTCTAGTACAACCACTGGTTCAGAGAGTCTGGGCTGCTGCTCAGCCTGGATGGAAAAATGGCCGTGGAGGGATATGAATTGTGACAAGTAATTCTGATTTGTGCCACTTGGTGCTATCACACAGGGATTTGAAAACAACGTGTCCCAGTGCAGCCACATGTACTTTGCTCTCTGCTGTTCTGTGAAGCCTGGAACAGCTTAAGGCTTGGTATGTATCCTCCTCCGCTTGGAGCAGGGAGCATCCTGCTAATGCTGAAAGGCATTTTGACAACGTGCATGAAGTAGTATCCTTCCTGCAGCAGAGCTCAGCAGAGAAACTGTCAAAGTCACTGGTCCAGGCTGAGTAGGTGTGGCAACAGGCTGTGCTGTGGGAGTTTTAGTTTTCCACCTTTGCTGTTCATGGTTTACTGGGTGGTTTCCCTTCCAGGAGGTGGTTGGAAGCAGCAACAGATCTAGGAGTGAAAGGTCTTAGGTGTCACTTGCTGTCCTCTCAGTTTGAAGAATAATAACTTGTTGCTTTGGTAAATAACCAATCCCAAATAATCCCCTACTATTGAATTGGCTGCAAGGTGGGACAGCAGGA
>NW_009953655.1:3173290-3190920 GCF_000747805.2 Chaetura pelagica | reverse complement strand
AGTGGTGTGATGGATCTGTCACCGCCCTCAGATATTACCCAGGGAATGGACAGGGAACTCTCTGAAATGCAGATTAGGGAACCACCCCAGGAAAGCTTTTGAAGAAAGCTGAGAAGAGTGGGAGCAGTGGGAAATCTGCAGGGGTGAGGTCCTGGGGATGGGGCAAAGGGGGGGAAAGGAGAGGTGCCAGGTCCCATGTGGATGTGCACCCCTGCAAAGGAGACCCAAAGCAGGGCTGCTTGCTGCATGACATGGCCATAGGCAGCTGTGCTGCAGGAGAAGGGGACCCCAAGCACTGCAGGGGTGTTGGGGAGTAGCCTGGAGAAGTGGCAATTTTGTGGAGCTGTGACAAGAGAGGAGACCCCATGACCCAAATTCCAGGCAGAGAGGCAGGGGCTCTGCCCTCCCCAGCGTGCTGCACATGGTGTGACCTGACCCTCAGGGACACACTGTTGTGGGTGGGTGCTGGCTGCAAGGGCAGCCCCACTTGGGTCTCCCTGCTGTGCAGGACATCACTCTCTTACCTGATTTGTCTCTTTTTATGGGTTTTTTTTTCCCCCATATTTTCACTGTGATGTGCTTTGCTAATTCAGTCACGTGTAAAAACCAGTCAGGATATACTACATAAAAACAGGAAAGATCTTTAATCTTAGGGTCATGAGAATGACACTTGACCTAGCAAAGATACTTGTTCAGTTGCTTCACTTCTACTGTGCTTGTTTTTTCTTCACTTCTGACAGTGCTACAAGCCTCTGGATTTCAACAGTGTGTCCAGCTATGAATTTTTTGGTGAGTGATGGGTCAAGGTATGTCTTGAGACAAATGACACCATCCCAGAAGAGTTCAGGGCCTGCTCATGCTCTCTTTCCATCCATTTCTTCTTTTGTCTTGAAATATGTTCAAAAATTCCTTGAACAAATTGGTGCTTTTTGGTTCATTGCTCGATTTTCTTCAGCTAGTGAATATTAATTCCCCTATTGGGTGAAATAACTGGAATAATGCAAATAGATCCAAATAACAGTTGCAAATTAAATTATGCTCTAAATCTTTTATAATAAACAGAGAAAGAAAAATGCATTTATTTTAGCACCTGGATTAATTGTATAAGCAGAATCAAGAGGCTGATCACCAGAAGGGATGTTAAAGGTTGCAATGACCCTAAATCTTGGCATTTTCACTTTGTGCTCTGCCATTGGAAAACTGTTGCACGTACAGGCTGTGTTTTAAAAATTACATTGATGGTCCTGCAAGAACGCTCAGTGGAACAACTGTGATCAAAATGTGTCAGTTCAGAGCGTGGCTACAAGGCACAGATGTCACTTACAGAAGTCTCCAGACCTAGGCTGAACTCCACAATGGTGCCAAGCCTTAACAAATGCTTTCACTTCTAATTAACAGGACAGGACTACCCTTGTGCAGGGTGCTCACCCCACTTCATCAGTGGACCAAGCCAGCTTGCATTTGGCATGAACAGGGAATTGGTATGGGAGGGGAATAACATCTACACCCTGCTCTGGTGCCTCCAAACTGCCCTGTCTCACCCAGCTCCAAGAAAGCCACTTTGCAGCATCAAACCACATGGAGCTTTTCACAGAATCACAGATATTTTTGAGTTGGAAGGGACCTTAAAGATCATTGAGATCCATCTCCCCTGCATGGGCAGGGGGACACCTCCCACTAGAACAGGCTGCTCAGAGCCCCATCCAACCTGCCCTTGAACACCTCCAGGGATGGAGCCCCCACATCTCTGGGCAGCCTGTTCCAGTGTCTCACCACCCTCACACTGAAGAATTTATACCTGATCTCTAACCTAAATCTTCCTTCTTTCAGCTTAAAACCATTACCCCTTGTCCTCTCACTGCAAGCCACTGTACAAAGACCCCCCCCAGCTTTCCTGTAGCCCCTTCAGGTACTGGAAGGCCACTGTGAGGTCCCCCCAGAGCCTTCTCTTCTTCAGACTGAGCAACCCAACTCCCTCAGCCTGTCCTCATAACAGAGGTGCTCCAGCCCTCGGATCATTTTCATGGCCCTTCTCTGGACCCTTTCCAACAGCTCCACATCTTTCTTGTGCTGGGGGCACCAGAGCTGGACACAGTGTTCTAGGTGAGGTCTCACCAGAGATGACTGAACTTGCATTGCAGGTGAGGAGCATAAACCCCTTGTTTCAAAATCCTACATTATCATAACACTTCTAGAGTTTCTCAGGCATTCATCACACACCCACAATCCGTCCAACGGAGTGAGAATGCCTGGCAGCAGGATCAGGTTTTATCCAGCACCAGGTAGGCTGATAACCCTCCCTAATCAGTCGCCAATCTCTGCTCGAGGAAAGCACTCCCCATGGTATTTCACTGAAGCTATTTTTAAGTGACAGTGTGATATTTTGTTTTCTTTTGCTCGTTTTGTCAGTGGAAGAACTGGCTGTGCCGTGTGTCTGCTCCAACAAGAAACATCCAGATATTTTTCAGCCCATTCCAGCTGGGATGGAGGCCGGGCTGGAGAAAGTGCTGGCTAGGGGCAGGGTGAGCCCTCTGGGGAGCAGTGACCCTGTGAACCTCTGCCTTTCGGGGTCCCCTGTGTCCAGCTGTGGGAAAAGCCTTCTAGGTTTCTCCTGACTCTGGTGTTGACGCTGCTTTGGGCTGGTTTTCACTATCAGGGCTGTTTTATGTTTAGCTGAGCTGCTACATGAATGTTGGGGGGTTTTTTGTGTGTGTTTTTGTTTGGGGTTTGTTTGGTTTGGTTTGTTTGCTTGTTTTTCTGCTTGAATTGCACTAGATTTTCAATGGATTATGTTTTTAGGTTTAGGTTCTGAATGGCCTCAAAACAAGTGCATCTAAAAATTGAAAATGAAAACCTGAAATGTCAAAATGGTGTCACTGTGTGGACAATTCACATTTCATCAGCTTTCCCAAATGGAGATGAAACTGGTTCCAGTCCTTCCTCCAAAAGCCTGGATATCGCTGCATGTTCCACAATGGACTTTATGTGTTATTTCTCTCAATAATGCATTACAGTAGCCACCTTCCATCTCCTGGGGGTTTCTTCTGGATGAAGGAAATATATGAAGTGCCTGCTGGAATGTAACTGATTCTCAAGCCCTCCATCCTTAAGCACTGTCGGATGACAGTTGCCCAGAGTTTTATGGCAAGATTTTCTAGCCCTTCAAATTCAGACACGAATGGCTCACAGTAGATAAAACCCTACTGAGAAATATGAATTGTCCACATGTGTGCAGCTATTGAATGTAAAACCTGCCTAATTAAATCCTGGAAAATTACATTTTCTGGTTATAAGTCCTCTGTTTGTACATGGGCCCAAGATTTCTGGTTTTATGCCTCTGAGTAATTCCAGGATTCGTTCCACTGCCTTCTCTTGTATATAATATGTATAAGTACTGCCTCCCTACAGAGCTAATCCCATAGACTTTAGCAAGGTTCCTGCTCAGGTAGCTCAAGTACCTTTGCATTTCAGAAATGGTGCTGGACTCAGTGCTAGGAGCAGAACTAGATTCTTACTGAATTTTTCTGCTCTGACCCAGCAGCTCCAGCAGCTGGAGCAAGAGGGAGGATTGCATCCCTGCTTACCCTGAGCTCTGCTAATTCCCACCCACTATCAAGACTGATTTTTTCATTGCTGAATCCAGGAGAACTGGATTGAAACCGACACACTTATTTTCCCATTGAGAATCTGCTGATGCTCTAAAAATCTCTAATTTTTTCTACTTTCTAACCCAAAAGCCATTGAGAAGACCAGATACAGTTTGATGGGCTAGATTTTAAAGATATGTTGAACCCTAATAATTTCTGCTGCCTTTGGCTAAGATTCCTGAGGCAATAATAATGAAAGCTGTAAAAATATGTCCCTTATTCATCATGGCTTTACATCAGGAGTTTACTGCTCTAATAATTAACTAGCCTGCTGCATTATCTATGAAAATTGCCCTGTAATATTTATGAAATGTGACCTTTGTTAATTCAATGTTACAAAGTGTTGGATTCATTCTGTTTGCAAGTGGAACAGATTTCCAAATCACTCTGCAATTAGTACTGTTTGATCTAACCAACCCATCTCTGCATGGGGCAGCCTTCTCCTGAAACAACAGGATGGCTGTCAGAAATCAAATGTATTTTCCATAAGGCTGACAGTAAGGCTGTAACACCTGCTTGCACTACATCATCTTTGGCAAAGGTAATTGCTGAATGAATACTCCCAGTAAGGGAAAACAGTCACCAGACTCAGAAGGCTTTTTGTTATGAGAAACACCTCAATTTTTAAAAATAAATAAATAACAATTTTTGGGGTCATGTACTATGTGTAATACAGTAAGAAGAAGGGGAAACAAAAAGGAAGCAGGACAATCTCAGGCTGAAATGGGCACTATTAGCAATCCTGCACAGATAAAGCAAGTGACAGCAGGACGATTCACAAATCCAGTAGTCAAGATGCTTTGGGGCATGGTTCTCCAAATCACTCCCAAGGCCACCATTAGGAGGGGATGGTAAAGTCTCTTTTCACTTAAAAAGCCCATCTTCCTCATCCACTAATGCCACCATGAATTTCTGATTCTCACAGTCTTACAGGGTAATCTGTACCATTTCAGCATGTGTCGTGTTTTGGAGGAACAAAGTTTCACTGGAGTGACAAATGTGCTGGACGAGCATCACATAGTGACATATCCATTCAGTAGCTGATCACCAGGACTGTGTAGAATCTGTAGCATTAATATAATATTTTTCCATCCCCAGAGCTCTGCATGGTCAGTGTCAGCACTCCCCTTACAGGGGAACCAACTCTAACTGGGACTGCCTCATGTGAGACACCACATAGTGAATAAACTGGGTGTCTTTATGTCCCTGAGTTTGTCCACTGGTGATGGACAAAATCAGAGTTTGTAGAGTTTGGTTTGATGAGCCAAGTTAAGCTCTGATGAAATCTCTACACAGACTCGTAAAAGACACCCGTTTGTCCTTGCCTAGATCTGTTTTATTTTCCTCTAGCATGACATCCAACTGTGCTTTCCTTTGCAGGAAACAAACATCCTCTTGGATAAAGCAGAGATTGGAAAGCTGCAGAGACACCACCTGCAGGCTTTGCTCCCCACGTGGGAACAGAGAGGGAGGCTGGGGCAGAGCTGGGACAGGATGGGCAGCAGGTCCTCCCCCTGGACGTGCTGGTGCCAGCAGCGTGGCTCTGCCAGACCTGCTGCTGCTCCAGCCTGCTGGACTCTCACAGGTCAAGGATGCTTCTCAGGAGGAAGATGCTCAGGTCCTTGCAACAGTCCTGCCCTTCAAACTGGTATTTTATCACAGTTTCCCATGTATGAACTGGAAACAATATTGAGCTCCAGGACACAAGAGGTTTGGTGTGAAGGCACCAGCACAGGCTGCAAAGAGAAAGTCCTGCCTGTCCTCTTTTGCCAGAGTCAATCCTCCACAGTTCATGATTTGGTCCTAAAATTCAAAGCTGCCTGGAAGCCTGGCCAACAGTGCCTGATGAACCTCTCCCTGTGACCTTGACAATGTGCTGGAGAACAAAAGAGCTGCTAAGGAAACAAATGTGAGTTGTCCCAGTGAATGACATGGGCTTCTTGGCATCCAGCTGAAAATTCTGGCACTCATTCCCAGAACTCACCAGACTCAGGGAATCCTCCTTCCTCTACATCACTCTGATGTTCCCCCAAGGGAAAGGCATAAACACAGACATCTGAGGACAGAGAGAGCAAGAGAGAAGCTAAACACGTGCAGGCTGTTCTGATATGGGAAGTGGGGAAAAACGGGCTGGGTAAGTACCAGCGCTGTGAGCTGCAGCATTCCCTGCAGGTGGCAGTGGGGAGAGGGACCCTCTGACAGGTCTCACCGCCAGCCCTCTCCACTCTGCAGGTGCATTCCTTTGGATGACCTTCCCATCTCCCAAAATTGTGTCTGAATGCAGCAAGGGGTTAAATCACGCACTGTGAACCAACTGGCAAGAAGAAGATTTGAGAGCAAACATGTGAAACCAGGGAGAAAGGGAAGGAGCAGCTGCTCTGATGGGATGAGCTCAGCCCCTCCAGGTGTCCCAGGAACACGAACACATGCCCAGCCAGGCATGGCAAAGGCAATGGGACAGGCAGTGACTGCAGCACTCAGACATGGGGCAGCAAGAGCACGGGCACAGCCTCTCTGCAGCTTTTTGCTGGGGCTCTGTCACATGCACTAATTGCAGCTTCATGTGCCTGCACTGGTGCAGACTGCGTGAGGTCCTGGGGGGGATCTGATTACAGCTCTGGAGCAGGCACAGGTCCTGGGAATGAGGGAGGCTGAGAGAAAAGAAGTGGTCTGGGCAAAAACATGTCTAGAAATCTTCAGAGTCGTGCCAGAGAGCAGTGCTAGAGCCAGGTTCCTACCCACTGAGCCGAGCAAGTTTTTCTCTGCAGCAACTCAACACAATGTTTTCTCTTTTCAGGCTCGTGAATTGCTCCATCACTCCATCAGAGGTAAGATTTTGCTGCTACTGTGTCCTTCCTCAAAGATGGGGCTATCTCTACCATGCACTGCTGTCCTCTTCTAGCAAACACATGAGAGTAAGTCTTCTTTGGGAGCACCACATATCTTTGTAATGTCTCTGAGATCCCAGCATTCCTGGTGTGAAATCCCCATTCTGTTTCAGGTCTTTTTTGTCGTCTTTTTTTGTCTTTTTTTTTTTTTTTTTTTTTTTTTTTTTTTTTTTGGATTTTTCGTTTTTTTTTTTCCAACCACTTCAGCATTTTTGAGCTTCTGAAGGTTTAGGAGTTTCTACTTTTCTGCATAACTAGGAAATTGAGAGCTGTCATTTATCTACTTGTTTCCTGTGAAACACAAAGGGCCTGTGACATTGGGGGTGCTGTGTGCATGTGTGAACAAGGTAGGGGGGCATAGATAAGGCTGCCTAGAGAGTACAAGGGTGAGTTTGTAGTATCACAACAAGAGATTTTCCCTGGGTCCCACTGATGTTAAGAGAAGAACACATCCACATTTGTCTGTGACTTGTGGGAAGCAGCCCTCACACCCAAGGGTGTGCTGCAGCTTGCTGTGACTGGTGCATGGTGTCCTCCCCTCTTGCCAGTGGGCACTGCAGTGCTTGCTGAGCACCTTCTCTTCCTCACCAGCATCAAGGATCCACCATTCAAATCCTTTCCTACATTGCAATGTTTGCCACAAAAGTGTTTTGTTGACTAGGAGTCTTTTCAAATGGCTGTGGCAAGGAAGGGGCAGAATGGGTGTGAGGAATGGTCCATCCATGAGGATGGGGTAGCACTGATGGAGAGGCTGGCGGTCCCCACCCAATCTGCCCTTTTCCACCTGACCTCAGCCCTCCTGCTGGCCTGGGACTGCCCAGCTGTCCAAGTGGCAAGGGGGCACAAGGCCATGATTCAGTAGCACTGATTTTTAAAACCAGCTTCTCAGCTGCCAGGAGAAGGTGAAGTTCCCATATGAAAATATTTTCAGTTAAATATATCATAAAAAGTAATAACAGAGTTTTAAAGAAGAAAACAGTAGCTTTTTTTCCTCAAGCAAAAAAATTGAAATCACAATTACAGCCTTTGCGTGTCGTGTAGCTATTTACGAACATGCAGCACAACTCCAGGGATCAAAAGTGGGGGAAAGAAACTGGATTAAAGGAAATGTGTTTTTTTTTAACCTGAAGTGTTCTCCATAAAACTATTATGCTGAGAGGATGACTAATGTAACCAGTGTGTGTTTTGAAGCATGTCATGAACACTTTTTATGCTTTCTGAGCACACAAAGAGAAACCCCAGGAGAGAATTAATTTACAAATCTGATTAAGCATAGTGCCTAAGTGGTAAAAAGCATCATACAATAAATAGTAGACTCCACACATCAGCAAAGCTTTTAAAAAATAAAATAAACATACTCCACAAAGAGCCCAGATGCATGCATTTTGGGTAGTTTAATGTGTTTGATTAGATGTCAAAAGGACAGACAATGAAAGCAGAGGTCATGCTAAGGTATCACTTCTGACCTTCTCTTCACTGAGCCATCATTTGGTCTGTCTGATGTAAAGTGTATCCCTTATTTTGGGAAGCAAAGGCAAACCTGTAAACAGAGGAATGAGTCACGAGACATGGTTTTCTACCTGATATCAAGACAGACTTGCAGTGAAGTCCTCAGTCAGTAACGGTGGATAAGTTGGGGTGGACCAAGGATCTGCCATCTCCTGGGGGTTTTTTCCCCTAGCAGACACAACCTATTCTCCCACCATTGACCCACAGAGAAGGGCCAAGGTACCCCAGCACCGACTCCTGCACCCTGGGTGCAAGGTCTGTGCTGCTTCACACAAGGCCATGACAAGGTCCTGCCCCAGCCTCCTTTGGCACAGCTCCCAGCTACCTGAGCTGCAGCAAGAGCTGCCTCTTGTACAGGTCATGTCACCCTTCCTTCATTCATATTTATAGAGCAGTTTATGACAGCATTTCAGAAGTGAGCAGTACTACTGCTCAGCACTTGGAGTTTACCTGCCTCCAGGGACTTTCTGAGTTCACAGGAGCTTGGATGTTAATTACAGTCCTTCCTAGCTGTAGATCAGGGGTGCCTTCAAACTCCAGATAGATGTGTATTAGCAGTTAAAGCTTTAAGTGTCATCAGTGCACCTCTGAATATTACAGCTGTCTTTTTACATATAGGAATATACTTCTATTAATCTTCTCACCCCCTGGGACATCTGCCAATATACATAACACTTTTAAACAACTCTCAGCATTTCTTTCAAAAACAGAGAGGTGGCAGAGTGACTTGCATGACTTAGACTTTCCCAGGTAAGTTAGTGGTCCCATGTCCTGTCCTAGGGCTGTAGTGGCAGTTGTCTGGTGTGGATCCACCTTCTGCCATCTTCAGCACATCTGAATGGGAGGCAAACAGAAAATCCATCCTGGTGTTATGCTGGTCCCAGTGAGGAGAAAAACCATTTTGTGGTGAAAGCCCTGATCTGGACTTGTGGTATTCGAGTTACTACAGGTATCTCATTACCTCTACTAATGAGATCTGGGGATTTCTCTGTTTCTGCTTCCCTCTGCATAGGGAAGATTTCCTCATAACAACATCCTCATGGCTTTGTCTGTTTTCTTTGTGTTGACTGTAAGGTTTTCACAGTAAAAAAAAGCTCTCACTGTGTGTAGATCACCTAGACTAGTGGAAACTTGGTCTCCTGTAGATACCACGAGAACAGCAACAATGAAGAAGGGGAGGAGAGCTGCCAGTGTCCTGACGAGTTAGAAAAAGGAGAATCCACTAAATAATACCCTGAAACTGCTTTTCTGTGGGCTGTAAACCATACACTTGCTTACACAATGCAGGCACTGTCAGCAAAGCAGGAAATCGTGTCCTCAGCATCGAGTTTGTGCCATAACTGCAGGGAGCCCAACACCTTGGACGTGGCTCAGGCAGAGAATCTGTGTCACACGAAAGGAGAGGAATGGAAACAGTGTGAAACCACCGGCAACAAAGGAAGGCGGATAAAAACAGGACAGACGGGATCAGAGACACAGAGTCAAGTACAAGCCAAAAAAAAAAAAAAAAAATAGACCTGTGGAAAGCTGTAAGGAAAACAAATAAACCAAGTAAGTTAAATTCTCCATCCCGCCCCCCAGGCTCTTCCGTCTCACTGGCACCTTGTTACTCAGATTTTCTCCTGATGCTCTAGAATTGGTGCATCGACACAAAGGATGTGGCACCCCACGTGACCCTTGCGTGGCAAACATCTATCTGAGGATTATTTCCCTGTGTAATTTTTGCATTTTGCAGTCACATTTAGCAAGCAGTGCTGTGTGGGTCCCTCAAGGCTGGGTCCTCACCACTGTGTGCTATAGCATCTTAGATTCTGGTTCCCAAGCAGACAGCAGCCTAAGTGATAATTTGCACACAAAGTTGCTTTCAGCAAGTTTGTGCCTTTTTGAGGCCATTCCTTTTCCCCTCCGCTCCATCACAGGAGTGTTTTGGGGTTATTAAGCAAAGATCTTCCCTTTGCTGGGATTCAGCACATCAAGCAAAGCACCAAAACCAACACTCAGCTTGAAGGTTTAGCTGGGAAGTATTACAGGGAAGCACCATATGCAATAATTGCTGGCCAGACCTATGCATTCTACCACCTACAATCCCTGAAAAAAGTACTCACTAAATCAATCCTGTCCACACAGTGATAGTTAGAGTGTGCCAACACTTAAATACTCATTAGCATGATTGATTTCCCATTATCTAATTAATTGCTGCAGTTTTCGCATTTCACATCATCTGTTTTGCCATTCAGGTGATGGCACTGAATTTGTCTTTGTTCTGTACCTTACATTTTTCCCTGGACTGGTGCAAAACTCTTAACCAGTCACTGGCAAAAGTGGTCCAGGATGTCTCTGGGTGCACCATCCCCTGCCTGAGACTGGAGCCAAACCTGTCACAGGCATCTCATGCTGGAGGTGCCAGAGGCTCCCAGGTAACCCAGCCCAGTGCCTCGCTGTCCTCCCTGTCAGAACATTTTGTTGATATCCAACCTCCTTGCTGCAATTTAAATGCATTGCCTCTTCCTCTCTTGGAAGAGGCTGAAAGCCAATGATTTCCTGCTTGCACTAGCTTGCTTGCTGCATAAGGATGGGAGCTTGTTACAGTCATTCTGCCTGACTCTCCACACAGTTTCTGTACTTATATCAGTACAAGAGAGTGGGAAATTGTACTTGCTTTGTGTGGAATAAGAGACTATGTAAGACAGCGTGAAATCAAGCCCATAATTTTTTATTCTAAACCATACGTTACAGATACAGATCCTACAGAGTGCTCATTTAGCATTCAGTTTCATTTCTCTGTAGGAGTAATTAGCTTGCAATGAAAAAAATCATGTAATTAGGCCCACAACTGATCAGAGCCTGGTGCATAGCCTATCAAAATAAAGGAGAAGATACAAATTGATTTCAACATGTTTTGGGTCAGACCCAATCTTCCAAAGCAAATAGAGAGATAAGACAGCATCTGCTGACTACTCACCTGCCAAGTCTTTGTGCTGATCTCTAATTTTAGGTTCTGCAGGCAATTGTCCAGGTTATTTACCACCTGGGCTGTTCTGTTCTTCTCTCAAATGTCTGTATTGATATACGAGTTCTCTTACCTCTACCATGGTAATACTAGCCCAACCCTCCTAGCAGTAGGAGGTTCAGGATCAATACTGGGATTCCTCCCTTGTTTGGCTGAACAGCATTTTATTTACCTAATTACTAATATCTATTAATGGCCTGAACAGGCAAATCTTGACTAATAAATCTAATGTGTGCAATATTGACACACTACAGAAATGCAGAGTATTATTATTACTGTACCCTAGCATTCTGTGATTCTGTGATACAATAAGGGATGCACCTGTGATCTTCCCATCAGATTCGCCTGGATCCATAACAGCTAATAGAGTGACAGAGTCCTATGACCAGCAGTAGATTTGCATCAGCCACTTTAGGCATTAATGTTTCCCTGCTGGGAATAAAACACAGCAACTGGCTTACATAGTTACTACAGGCCTGTAAATATGTCATAGATACCTGTTCTTTGATAAACAAAAATCTGTTTTCCAGCATACGTCTGCACATAGGTTGGCACCTACAGAACAGCTGTATGAAATGACATCAGGAGTCCACCTCTAATTCTGTTCTCATCTCAAAATCAGATTTACCCAGCTTATTTTGGATGTCCAAGCAGCCAGGTGAGTGAGCTCTGTGCTTAAGTTTGCACATATAAGTTTTTCATTCCTGGTTCCTCATCTGTAATAAATATTCTATAAACTAATGGCAGATACCGTGGATAAGAAAATATTTGTTTATGTTCACAGGATAGGTGTCATTGAGACTGTGTTACCACTGACTGCTTTTATTTGTACAGCCCACATTGCCTTCCCCCCCACCCTAAAATGGACATTCTGTTTGCTAAAGGCAGACTGGTTTTAGCCCCATTGCTACCACATCTGCACAACCATGCTCTGTTTCTTTCTCTCTTCTGGTCTCCAAGAGTGGTCCTAAGCATCAAGGCAGCTTAGAAGATACTCACAACAAAACAAAGTGGGTCTGGGTCATGGTTTCTTCAAAGCCTTTTTGCACTGCAGTAGTCTGTATATTCTGTGGAAGCTTAATGCAATACAAATGCAATACAGGGCCCCTTTCCTAGCCCAGCAGGATGTAATAAGGCCACGATGTCTCCAAGATTCAGATCTGAAATAATATAATAAATCTTCCCTCTTCAGTGTATCATAATGCCAAACATGTTGGACTGGGGACTGGGACACCCAGTTATCCCCCCAGATCTTACCCTGCCTTTGCTCAGTAATGCTGGCCAGTTGTTTCACCTATCTCTCAGTTCTTTTTTGTCTTTTAAAATGAAAGCAATGATACCACTGCATTTTGTAAAGCGCTCTGAGCGCGGCAGCATCAGTGAAGATTATTAGGATGATGCCAGGCATGGTTTAGGTAAAATAGAGTTGAGGCAGAGCAGGATGATAGAGTAAATCAGCGTCTCTCAAGCTTTTCAATCTATGCCTCACTTCAATCAGTTAAGAATAATTTCATGCCTGATCACAGAAATGGCTGCAGGGCCTGGCGGCAGGGAACTGCACGTCTCGCTGCTCAGGAGCGCTGGCAGAGCGGGGCATTCAAGGTCCCAGCAGCCAAACTTTCAAGGACACTAAGATGCAAATCTTGTCCTTCATAATACAGCAATTAAAAATAAATTAATATACAAGGGAAAGAAATTAATATACAAGTTTGAAGTATTGGGGGTTTTCTTGGATCTGATTTTCAAGCTTGTCTGTTCTGTAGCATTTAATAAAGCCTGGCTAAATCACAAACAGACCAGGAATCATAAAGTTGTTTTGGGAAAGTCAGTGACTCAAACAGTGCAGCAAACTACGGGTCAAGAGCAGGCAGCAAGCTGGGCTAGCGAGCATCATGTAGAGAGCCCACCAACCCACATGTGTGGGAGTCACTCAGGTCCATAGGACCCCACAGGATCTATACTGTTTATTTGTTGTGGAGGTCCTTGGACCAAGCTACTCTCCAAGCCTATGCCTGGGTGCACTCCAAAGGGTATGACAGGCCCAGGGCCAATCCAGAAGGCACATGGGATGAGACTGCACAGCCCTAACTCCTCCACACTACACAATCCCTCAACATTGTAGCAGATACTCATTAAACCTGATACCCACCTGCCTTCGCTTTACAAAACCTCAGCTTTCAGCTCTGAAACAGCTGATGGGCTGCCACACATCTTCGGGCACACAAAACCTCAGCTTTCAGCTCTGAAACAGCTCTCTGATGGGCTGCCACACATCTTCGGGCAATCTGAACTTCAAAAACCCACGCCAAACTAAAAGCAAACCACACATGAAGTACAGTGATTACTGAAAGCTACATGTGCACCTGTAGCAGCCCAGAGGAGATGCAGAGCAAAGGGGCTGCAGTGACATTTGCCATTTGAGATCATGCATGGAGAGTGATCTTTGGCCATGCTTTATTTTGGCAAGGTAAGAGGCAGCCAAAGTGCTTCAAATTGAGTTTAGGTACTGACAAAATTGTTACTTTTGAAACTTCTTCCTATTCAGCTTTTGGGTGTTTTGGTTTCTGCATGGAGGAAACAGAGCTCATGATCTGAATCACAGGTGAGATGAGGAATAAAGTAGGGTTTGAGATGTTGAGACAGGGAGCTGAAACTTGTCAGTGCCAACTCTGAGTGCAGATCCCCTCCTGTGATTGGGAAGACAATTAACTTCCTGCTAATTACCTAACCCTTACAACACCTGAGGAAACAGGGGCATGGACTCCAAGGCACAGTAAAGGACGTTTTTTTCTGAACATAAGGATAAGACACAGTAAGTGATCAAAAAAGATGGAAGAAAGAAACATGCAGGAGCTGCAGTGAGTCAAATGAGAAAAGCATGGAAGGCCTAACTATTTTTTTCATGCCATGTGTGGGGAACAGTGAATGAAGTTGTTTGAATTACGGATCGTCAACTTCAGAGCTCTGCCCTCGTCACAACTCAGGGCAGTCAGCAGTTCTCATGTTACTCATCTCACACATCATGTCACGCCACAGGATGGACTTTGGAAAAGAAAGGCATTGTAGCACTTAAAAATGTAAATACTACCATTCCAATCACAAAGTGCAGGCAGTAAAGAAACTGCAAACAACGCAGGTTGTGGGGTGTGGCTGCTGATGCCTCTCCCTTCTGCTTCTAAATATAGTTTTCCAAACTTCACCACAAAGTGACAGCTACCCCTTATCACTGAAGGCCAGCTGTTTCTTTAGCACTCAGCTGTTCCTGCTAGAAATGGAAAAAAGCTATTTAGAGACTCAAATCTGCAAAGCCTTTGAGCATATGTATGTCTTAAGAGTATGTCCTTCAGTTCTTAAGAATAATTTGGTTGATCTTTTTTCACACCCAATTCACACCTCTGCACCCATGCTGACACCACCAAAGCTAGTCCTGGTTCACTGACACAAATAAAACCAGATCCAGAATGATTCATTCTAAGTATTTAAAAAGATTTTGATTGTGCTTCCTGAGAAGAACTCAGTTGAATTCAGTCTAGGAGAAATAATCTTCTTGGTAAAACTACTCAGCACTCTCTTAACAGATTGCTACATGCTGTACAGAAATCTCCTTTGATGCAACTACAGGCAAATGTGTGTCAGCACTTGTTTGGTATGAGCCAACGCATGCACTGTCCTTCCTAAATGCACGTGGGTTTACTTGGAGTTCCTCAGAAGGAGCTCTGTGTGTGTGTATGTGTGTGTGTGTAGTTCAAGCAGACTTGAATATAGTTCATGATGCCTGAGGCTGAGAGCTACCACGAACAGAAATCAGCCTCTGCTTGTGAATGCACTGGTCCCTATTTTGCAGTCCTTAATGGCACTGCACAAGGCTTGATGCTACCCAGAGTCCAGCTGGTCTCTGTGGCCCCTCTGTCCCCAGAGCAACCCTCCTGTGCAGGGAAGAGTGAAAGCACAGGGACCTGCAGAGTGTCAATAGCAGTATGAAGCTGTGCTCGATCACCTTAAAACAACTGCCTTCAAAATACTTCTGTCCACATTTAAAGGCAGAAAGAGCAATCATGTGGAGTTGGACGGTTTGTACCCCAGGAGAGGTTGGGCTGCTGGTTTTGGATTCCAGGGGTGCCAGAGAAGGCGAGGGCTGAAGCTGCTGGGGAGTGAGACCCAGCATTTGGATGACCCTGGAGGAGGGTCCAGGGCAGGCACTGGTGGGTGTGCAGCAGGGGCCACACACCCTCCTGAGGCCCTGCCCAGTGCTGTGCTTGTTGCACTCACCTGTTGCTAGAGGCAAGTGATGTGTGTTCACAGGGTGGTGGGGAGGAGCAGAAGTAGCTTCAGGCTTTCAGAGCCTCAGTAAATCCACACCTGAATCCTGGCCTTTCATACAAGTGCAGCCTGCTGTCCCCCAGGAGCATTTCTATACCTAACACATTCATCTTCCTTTCTGGACATATGACTGATGAGACACATACACTGAGACACAGAGGTGCTCTGAAAAGCTGAGGTACTGCTAGATCACTGTGACTAGAGAACAACAGTGCTTTATCTGCCCATCTTTGCATCTTCTTTACAACATGCCCTACACACGTGGACAGGCAAAGGGAACTTTCTTTCCTGTGTGGACAACACAGGCCTATTTGTATATGGTTTCCTGCTATTTCATAACAAAGTAATGTCAAATAGTGTCTAAACCTACTTCCAGTTAAGTCAACAGCAAAAGTGCCATGAATTTCAAGGGGTTTACAGTGAAAACAGTACTGTCTCACCCATGTGCAGCAGAATTTCAACAGTTCAAACAAGTGGAAAATGTTACAGCTTTTTTTTTTTTTTTCCCCATTGCAATCTATGCACCAAATTCTCTTCTGCCTTATAATCCATGGAGTCAGACCTTTTCCAAGCAGATACAAAACTCCCTTGAACTTCAATCACAATTCTGCTCTCTTTACAGCTTTTCGTTTTGTCTCATCCCTGATGCCTGGACCAAATGACAGAAAAATGCAATCTCCCTTTTCCAGCAATGTTTAAGAGCCACATTACACTCACATATCTGAAGCAACAAGATACAGACTAATGAAGTATCAGTATAATGTATATGTAGTCTTACCGAAATCCAGTAAAAAGAGTAAAACATAATCCTTTTTTTTTCCCCTTTAATCTGAATCGCTGTTACCCTCTTAAAAGGGAACTGTAGGGAATCTTTTGCCAAGGAATAAACACAGAGGACAATATCCTGCAACCCTCCTGTATGCTGAATAGCTCTTACTCAAATAGTTCAATTAAAATCAATGGGACCACTTGTGTGCCTAAGTGCTGTTCTGCAGGAGGACTGATTACAGGCTTCAGCACTTTTGGCCTGAAGATGTACTAATGTGTGATCACAGCCCAGCCTTTAAACGTGCCTATTTTAAAACCACTTGCTTGTGTTTAAACCAGCTAGTTTTAGGCAACAGCTGTGCAGCAGCTCTCTGAGATAAGGATGCAAAGTTAGCAGCACAAATAGGACGGTGTCGACAGGAAAGGTGCTGAGCTCCTTCCTGTGCAGCCTGGATGCCAGGAGCCAGGCTATTCTGGTAGATGGCTTCTGTGTATCCAGATGACGAAAGGCAGCTGAATGTGCTGGCAAGGGCTGGAAAGCTGGCAGTGACTTTTCACTGCGTTTCCGAGAGCTTTCCACTGTTTATTTTAATTTTATTTTTTTTTTTCAGCAGGTTAGACTATTGTGTGGAGTTCAGTAGTGCTTCCAGATCTCTGTGCGTGTGTTTGCAGCGCTGGGGTTCTCCTCTCTTGCGTCACCGCGGCTGTGCCCGGCACATCTCGGCAGCGTTTCCTGGCATCCCACACACATCGGCTTCTTCTTTTTAATTCTGATTCGTTTCTTGCCACGCTTTCCACTAGGAAAGCAGGAGGCTTTTCTTTCAGCTGCAGCCATGTGCTGACTCTTCTGACTTACAGCCCTCATGGCAAGGAGCAGCAGTCAAGGTCTGCCTGGAATATCAGCGACCTTTGGGAGCACCTGGGCAGGGGTGGTGGTGAGAAACCCCCCCATGGGCACACCAGGAGCCCCTTCTGGGCACCAGGGCCCAACGCCACGGCCTGGTGGTGCCAACGGACCCTCCGCTTGCTGCCGTCTGGGAGGAGGTTGGTTCTTGTGCCCTCCACACACAGGAGGCTGCGGGGAGGGGGGAGCTGGGCCCTTCTCTGCAGTGCGTGACGGCAGGACAAGAGGAAACGGCCTGAAGCTGCAGCAGGGGAGGTTTAGGCTGGAAATGAGGAAGAATTTCTTTACTGAGAGAGTGCTTGGGCAGTGGAACAGGCTGCCCAGGGAGGGGGTGGAGTCACCATCCCTGCCGGTGCTTTACACAAACAGACGTGGTGCTTTAGGGACGTGATTCAAGCACTGAGCGGGTAAACGAGGTTATGGTTGCTGGATTTAGGTGATGGCTGGACTTGGATCATCCTCAAGGCCTTTTCCAGCCGGGACGGTTCTGTGACGCCTGCCGAGCCCCCCGGGCACCGCCACGAGGCACCTCCTCCTGCCCCGCTTCCCTCGCCTTCCCCGCGGGGCTCCCCGTGCCCGCAGGG
>NW_009953655.1:3169651-3170407 GCF_000747805.2 Chaetura pelagica | reverse complement strand
TCCCCCTTCTCCATTTTTTTGTATTGTTTGTTTTATCGAGTTACACACATATATCTTATTTTTTGGTCTCGCTTCTTTTAAGAGATGCCAGAATAAAATCCAAACAAATCAACCGGAAAAAAAAACAAACCCAATTCTGTTCTTGACCCCAGCGTTCCTGCAAAGGAGGAAAAAAGAGAAATGCATGGAAAAAAATATATTGCCACTAATGCTGACTTTGTCCCTAGAAGCAGAACATGGCTATGCATCAGTGTTACCCTTCGATAGTGACTATTCCAGAAAGAAAACAAAGGCAGGCACCATGGCCAGAAAATCCCAGAATAACAGGTAACAGACGCACCGCTTTTTCAGAATGAATCGGCAGCTTTTCCGATGTGTCCGGCTCATGTGCAGCGCGTACGCTGATCCAAAATAATAACTAATCCGGTGTCTCGGTTCCCCTCATCCCGGTAGTCGCCATTTTTCCCCTGGATGGGCTTGGCTCTGTTTTGATCTCTCACATAAACACTGCCACGCGTACACCAACCGTCTCGGCGCTTCTCAACCCTCCGCCCTCGTCGCTCCCTCCCGCTCCGCGCTCACCGGCCGCGGCTCTCGCTGCGGAACCTTTAACACCGCCACCCAGACTGCTCTTTGCATGGCACTAATTCCACCCCCCTCCCTCCCTCCCTTCCCCCCCGGCATTTATTTATAAACCGCAGGCAGCGGGCGGACCGGCCGCCCCCCCCCCACCCCGCCCGCGCAGGCAGCGGGGGC
>NW_009953655.1:3149112-3169104 GCF_000747805.2 Chaetura pelagica | reverse complement strand
CACCCCCCAGGGCACCCCGCACCCCGCAGGGCAGGGGCGGTGCGGGACGGGGGGCCAGGGGCTGCTCCGGAGCTGCAAACTGCAATGAAAAGCTGACAGGCTCCCTCCTTGAGGAAAACATGACCTGCTGAGCACCCTGCCCGTGCCTTCCACGGCCGAGCAACGTGTCTTGAAGGCGACTGAGGGGGGGAGCAGATTGTTCCCCTGTGCCCCGGGTCCAAGTAAAGCAACCATTTCAGGGGGTATTTATTGTAGCACTCCTACATCTTCTGGTTTCAGTTGGAAGTCTTTGTCTCATCTTGGAGCATGGAGAATATGACAGCTCATTTTAAAAAAGAAAGTCATCAGGAGTGGGAGGTGTCTTGGCTTCTGTGACACCCTGGTCCTCAGGATTTGTATTTATTTTCCTAAAAACAAGTATGCTCACTGCCTTTTAAAAAAATTCTCACTTAACTAAAACACGTCTCGTAATTTACCAGCTGCAAACAGCTCATTGAACTGTACAGAATTCTTCTTCTCTGTCTCTTGCATCCAAGAAATCTGTGTTACTTACAGAGCTATTATTCCATCGTTTCTGTTCTTAGGTCTCTTGTCATCCGCTGCAGAACAGTTATTTGTCTGAACTGTAAGCTGCTTTCAGGAGTTTTTAGGAGAGGATTTGTAATCTATCAAATACAGCAGAATTAAAAGATTTCTGGTTACAGTTTTGCTAGCATTATTAAGGCTGAGGCACACACGTCTGCTTGCAGTTACCTTCCGGCTTTTTTTCTACCTGTAGATTTATATTTACCTGTTCAGTCTTATGGTCTGATTCTGCAGCAGTGGCAACGTTCAGAAATGCCATCCTGCGGAATGCAACGTGCATGTTTATTTACACTTTCTTCTAGCTGCAGTGGTTAGATGAGGGAGGCATTGTTGGTGTTATGGGACTGGATGAGGCTTGTCGAGGAACGGTTTCAAGGGTGGCCACCACCAGGATGGTGGTTTGCCTGGTTCAGCACGAGCACTGGGCTGGCTTGTTGGTGTGGGAAGCAGAGGTGCATTGCTTCAATGCAGCACCCTGCTATTTTGGGGATGGAGGTGCAGCAGCAAGGCTGTGTGGGCGCCTCTGCCTTGTACCTACCGATGCGGTGCCCATGTCTGCAGTCGCTGCTCCAGTCCTGTCAGCTTAGATTTGAAGGGAGGAAATGATCCTTGTGTTTAAATTTACAATCTAAAATGCATGGAGTACACCAGCATCACTGGCTTGTTATTTGGAGCTTATAGGCTACAAGGTCTGAGCGCAGTGGCAACGTTCAGAAATGCCATCCTGCGGAATGCAACGTGCATGTTTATTTACACTTTCTTCTAGCTGCAGTGGTTAGATGAGGGAGGCATTGTTGGTGTTATGGGACTGGATGAGGCTTGTCGAGGAACGGTTTCAAGGGTGGCCACCACCAGGATGGTGGTTTGCCTGGTTCAGCACGAGCACTGGGCTGGCTTGTTGGTGTGGGAAGCAGAGGTGCATTGCTTCAATGCAGCACCCTGCTATTTTGGGGATGGAGGTGCAGCAGCAAGGCTGTGTGGGTGCCTCTGCCTTGTACCTACCGATGCGGTGCCCATGTCTGCAGTCGCTGCTCCAGTCCTGTCAGCTTAGATTTGAAGGGAGGAAATGATCCTTGTGTTTAAATTTACAATCTAAAATGCATGGAGTACACCAGCATCACTGGCTTGTTATTTGGAGCTTATAGGCTACAAGGTCTGAGCCCCAGACTAGCCTCTGAATTTTTAGTAATACAGTTAAATCTTCCTAAGCAACTCAGAGATTAACAGAGGGAGACGACTGGCCAAAGTTCAGAGGTTCTGGAGTGGTCGTGTGTGATGTGAACCACTGGACAAAGTGTTTGTCCATATTTTTCCACTTAAACCGTTTTCCAGATGCTCTGGGTTTGGAGCATCAGATGCAGGCAGACATGATTGCATATGTGTCTGAAATTTATGCCTTATTATTGCGTTGTTTTTCTTACATGTCAAAATACATACTTAAGCTTGGAGGAGAAGAAAAGGAGCAGATAACTGCACATTTCAAAACTGCAGGGGGCTTTGTTGTTGTTTTAATTTTCTATTTTTGTATCCTGTTGCTTGCAGCATCTGATCAGATTAAGAAGTGAGATACGTATATATTTTATATTTTTTTTCATGCTTTATCACCTATACACGATATATAAAAGCATAACAAAACATCTTCCTCCTCATTCTTGGAAAATCAGAGAATAGGGGAGGAGGAGAAAAACTGTCAGGTGTGAGGAGGCCTAGCGTGCTGTACCTGTTGTCTTTCTTTGTTCTGTATCTTCTTGCCCATGCTGCCTGCCTGTGGGGCATGAAGCGCGTCCCTCGGGTTGTACAGGTGCGCTGGCCAGGTGCAGTGGGACGGGGCAGGGATGGACACCTCCTTCCTCTGCCCAGGTGGTGGTGATGTTCATGTAGGAAATTGCATCTGGAGATCTCCATCCTCTCATGGAAGGCTGGCGAGGCCCAGACCAGCAGGAGGAGAAAAGGAGGGAAGGCTGGACAGGATCCTCTGGACAGGATGCTCAGGTCTGGACTAAAAGCTTGCTGGCCTCTCTGCTGTGATTAAATGAGAAGTGATTTTGTCAGGTTTGGGTTCATGCAAGGAAAAAATATCAGCAATATTGCATTTATTTAACCAAAACCTATAAGCTTTCTGTCCACCATAGGAATGTAACACTTTTGCTTCATCCACTGATGGTTCAGATCAAAATTGGAAGTGTTCATTAGCAGTTTGTTGCTAAACAGCATTCTTGGAGTTATTTAGCAGTTTCTTTCTAACTTCTACATTGAAGTTACTTGATTGTATGTGTTTTCTTCTCAGCTTCCTATGGTGTGCCCTTTCCCATGTCACATAAACCAAACTGTTTTGTTTTCTCTTTCTTCCTGCTTTGCCATTTGTAACATGTGCTCAGCTGAGGTTCAGACTTCTTCCCCTCCAGTAGTTCTGAGCAAAATCCTCTGGCAAACTGGATCTTGTTTTGCAAAGTGGACAGAGGGGAAAGACACAAGATTGACTTTTAGGGGGGAGGTAAATCTAGGTCCCATCTTCCTGTTACAGTAATACTTATCAGATACTGGAACACAGTATAATAAATATCTCTTCTTCGCAGAGCCATAGCTGTAGTTCCTGAAGCAGTCCCACAGTTGTAATAATTCTTGCTCATGTGTGTTTGGGCTTTAAGAGAAGGCAGAAGCCGAGCAGCTGGATGTAGTGCAGTTGTGCCTTGGAAGTGTTAATAACCAATACTCAGAAGTCCCCCCCTGAGATTGCCATTTCATCCGAGGAAATGGAGAGGTGCCGGGGAGGAGTACAAGGCAAATCTGAAATTTGGTGACATTTGCTCATGAGGCAGGGCACTTTGACAGAGACGGGGCTTTCCTGTGCCCTGGATGTAACGACACCCACCAGGTGTGGGGTGGATTCAGCTGTGCAGGGGTGTGAGATGTGTGTCCGTCTGTGCGTGGGGCCGGGGGGCTTGAGCTTGAGAGGGTCAGAAATAAGGTAAAATGAAAACTAAAATCTCAGCGTTAGATGCCAGTCCACTGAGGTCACAGTTAAATTTACTTGCAGAGAAAGGAACTGGACATTGGTGGTGCAGTGTGTTTGGCCTGTTAATTTAGGAGCTGGTTTACTGAAGGAGGAGGGGAGCAAAATAAATGCTGGTTTATAAATACATCTCCTCTGTCTATTAATTAATATTTTTGGTCATATGTTATATAAATAGACCTGTACTTTGTGCAGTGTTCTGGTGAAGTGTTATCTCTAGAAAAAGATGAAAGCTGCATTTGGTGTTTCAAATAAAAACAGAGCTTAATATCAGAATTCCTCTGTTAATGTTGGCTCACGGTGAGGGTCAACCTGTGGCCTGCAGAGCAAGCCTCTTGCCCTCTGCAGATGTTGCTCCATGCCCACAACAAAGCAGCTTAGGAATCAGAGCCTGATTTTTATTTTATTCTATTTTTCCTTTTGTTGTTGTTGTTGTGTTTTTTGTTTGTTTATTTTTTTTGGGGTGTTGTTTTTGTTTTTGGTGAAAGGCCAAGAATAAAACACTGCAAACCAGGCTATGCAGACATGGCTCCTCTGTTTTTTTGCCTGGCTTTCTGAATTCAGTAGATCCCTCTGGGTTTACTTCCCTTAAGCTGCTGGTAGAGAGAAAGCAATTGGTATTACCATGTTTGTTTTTAAAACGGATGCATTTTAGTCCCAATATAATAGTTCTCACCAACTGGTCTCTCACCCCTGAGGAACGGCAGGAGGTCTGTGATGCCTGGGAGTTGCACTGCTCGTGCAGTTGAGGAAAAGAATTTGCCACCATATTAGAAGCATGTTCGGACCTCAGCACTGCAAACACGTGGCAGCACAAACTTGCACGAGGTACTAAAGCCAGAGCTCTGCATCCAGGCTGTGCGAGGATGCCCGCTTCCCAGATCCCAGCTGAATCTGCAGGGCTGGTTAAATTTTGCTATGAGGAGAATGCAGTAGTCAGTTCTACTCGATTAATTCCACCCGGGCCGTTTCTTCCCCAGCCTGTAAGCAGTGTGTCCAGTTCAAAACAAATGGAAAAACCCCAACAACCGGGAGGAGTGCATACAGGGCAGGGTGAGTGCTTATGCTCAGGTTTGGTGTTGCACTGCTCCTTGTCTCTGGAGATTAGGGTGGTGGGCTGTAATACTTTCAGTTGTGTCTCACGGAAGGTTATATGTGTGGGCAGGGAATTCCCTGGAAGAGAATCGGGGTCTTCCCAGTGAAAAGCTGTGTAGCACACTCCAGGAAACAAAAAGGCTGCAGGAGTGTGAGCTGTGGGCTCTTACGCTCCCATGCTCTTGGGAGTGGGAATTGGATGCAGACACTTAGTGTGTAGCACCTTGTAAAACTTCTTGCTTTGTTTGTTCTTACTCTTTTTGGCCTAGGCAAAAGCTGAAGTGCAGGCAACATGGTCCACACGTGGCCCTCCCAAGTGCTGTGCGACCTTAGGTGCAGGTGCATCCCCTGCTCATGGGGTTGGTTGTACAGCACCTTGCCAGCCCTGCCTGTAAAGAAAGCCCTGGCACCTGCAGTGCACTTGTCGCCGTTTGAAGCACTTTGTTCACTGGCCTGCTGTGCTCCCCGTAGTGCTTCAAAATGCACTGGCAACTGGTGGCAACGTGGTGATTCACAGCTGGGACCTGACACCCCTTAGCATTGGGGAAGAAGTTTCTGCAGTGTTGCTGATACATCCCTGCTCTTGTCAGGAGCTGTGCTGGCTTCGTTCCGATGAGATGCTCTGTCTGGTGGGGCAAAGGGACAGGGGAGCAGGGGGAGGTGTCACATTAATGGAACAGGCAGTGCACTGTGCACAGAGCAGGATATCTCAGCCCAAAATTAATGTGGGCAGTTCCTGCTGGTTCAGCCATAAGCTGGTAGAAAGTCGACTTCGAGGGGGACTTGTCTTTCTGTGTTAGTCTCATCATCTCAATTACCACCTATTTTTTTTAGATGGGTCTGCTGAATGCTGCATCAATCAAATGCTCAAATCCAATGTCTAGAAATGTTGTTTATGGGAGTGAGGGTGGTTGTAGGGGACAGCTCTGGGGACATGGTCTTGGAAATGGCACAGCATCTTGCACACCAATCTCTGTGTTTACTTGGCTCCCTCCCTTCTTTCAAATCTCTTTTTGACAATTTATTCACAAAGGAAGTTTAACTGCTGCTTCATAGCTGGTGAACTGCTCAGAATTTGCTAAAGGGATATTAGGGCCGTCTGAGCAGTAGCGTTGCTGATCCCCTCCCTCTGAATCTGTGATTTTGCTATTGATTTTTTTACTGTTGGCTTTTCCCTTTTATTTTTATCTGAACTTTTTATTGACACCTTTCTTTCATCACTACGCCCCAGGTTTTGCATGGAGATTCAGAGCCCAGTACAGTGAAGTTAAGCTGTACACCAAAAGCCTTCCTTCTCTTGCAGCCACTTTTGAAAGGTTCCACAGACCATTTGTCTGAAAACCAAAGTCATGCATCTGTCTCCTTTACAGTAGTGTATATATATCTATATATCTATATCTTCTTAGTCCTGGCCTACAATTTATCTTTTACTGAAGTAATAAAAGACTCTGTTCTGAAACAGAGGTAGTGCTTTGGGTACTGGCTTGTGTGTGGATGAGTGGATGGGTTTTTTCCCCTCACTTCAGGTTGCATGAAGAACAAAAAGCTGGATATTCTAGCAAAGTACTGTGCTGTAGACAGTGAAGAAGAGAATAAACAATGTTTAGAGAGAGGTTAAACTCTTCTGAAAAAACATCATGTTTATAATAGGGTATTCAGCCTGTTCTGTAGGTGGAGCAACTGCCAGGTAAATGTTAAAACTCTCAGTTTCGGTTCCCGGATAGGGCCTGATAGTTGAGGCATTAGTCAGCCTCCCTGCACGTCCTGAAATGTGTGGCTGGTGCCTGTGTTTGCACACATTGCTGAGGCTTCTGCATCCCAGAGAGCTCTGCAGAGAGGCACACATTTGCTGCTGCTGTTTGGTAGCTGGCATAACCAGGGCAGGCAGCTGTGCCCCTCCAAAGCTGGGCTGGCAGGATTTATCCCAGGCGAATTCCAGGGTCACCCTTTGTGAGCCAGAGGTGCCTTGTGGGTGTGCTGCCTGCAGATCTTCCAGGTATTAATTGCATCTTCCCTGAACCCAGGAAAATACTCTCTGCAGGCTGAATTTCTTGGCTGATGATTCTGCTGGTGCAGTGGTCACTGTGTGTGCTCACCAGAGATGGTTCTGAGCTCCACTGCAGCAGGCAGGTTGGAATTGTCTCATTGCAGTGATTGTGTTAATCTTTTGTATAATTGTAAAACATGTCGGGGGGGTCATGCCATAGGGCTGAATCTAGGCCAGCCAGCAGTCGTTCTCTCCCGGAATCCCATGTGAAGAGTGTCTGTGCCTTAGACAGGACCTTTGGGAGTGTTTGGGGAGAATGGTTCCTCCTGAACTCAAATGTTGGTGGATTTGGCATGTTTGTCGCTTTTCTTGGAGAGAAGGCTTGAGCTATCCCTGTATGTGTAGGAGTAGAAAACAAAAACAATATTCCCTTATAAGGGTGAAATGGCAAAGCCAGGAAATCTCAGCAAATGCAGCCCACCTTGACCTGTGGGCACAGAATAAGTGTAAAACACTTTCAGTGTGGCTGCATTGGTCAGGAGCACTCGCACGGCACAGTAGGAGCATGGATTTTACCTGATGGTGGCTCACTTGCTGCAACAAGTTAAAAAAATTAAATTCATAGGCTTTTCAGAAACAGGTATCAGGTAGTGGCTGAGATAACTGGTGTCTTGGTAACAGTACTGGAATGCTTTCCAGTTAAAATGGATTAACATCAGTTCTGAACCTCGTGTGCATTTGAGTTTTCTTCTACATCTAGGGGGTCAGTTTGCTTAATTCCTTTCAAGATCAGGAGCTGTGCCAGGCTGAAATAGGCAGCTTGTGGATTTGTTCGTTGGTTATTTCTTTGCATGAGCTTTGCTTTCTTTTATCCCCTCTCTGTGGCTGGAGAGATGCTTCCGTCACCAGGATCACCTGGGTATGCCGCAGCATCCAGCCGCCTGCGCCTGTGCGGGGAGAGGCAGAACAGCTTTGCCACCGGGCACGTCGTGCGGTTGTGCGGGAGGAGTTTCTCACCCTGGGATGTCTCTGCTCATTCGATGGACTGTGCACTTCCACCTCCACAAAGGCGTCCCGGTCAGCACCTCACCCCCAGATGCAGGCAGGGGTGGCAGCACCTTCCAGGAGAGCTGCTTTGACGTAAAAAAAGCTGCCACCGCCTTTGTGTCTTTTGATCCTTAAGTACTGCAAATATTTTTCAGTTGGGCAAAACTACAGGTCCGGGAAGTTGCTGGTTTTGAAGTGGCGACAATAACTTCGTTTTAGGAGTGTTTTTAATCTAAGCTGTATAAATAAATAGAATTAATATTCCCAGCTGAATCAATTTAAAAAAGAAACCAACATAAAAATCCTCCCAAGAAGTCAGGGCCACTTTCTAATGGCAAAGTGCTGAGGCATGGGTTGGGGGGAAAAAAAAGCCTTGGATCCTAGTAGATTGGAAGAGAATAGCATGCTGATATGGTCAGGTCAGGGACCATGACTATTTTTTTTTCCCTGTTTGTAGACTCAGAAGACTTAAGAAAGGCTTTTTCTTTTTTGCCACTAAGGTGTCAACAGCTGATTTTTCCTTCTGCTTTTCTGTGGGCTTGAAAGCTGGCTTTTTGGGTGCTTTTTACTCTTACCTGTTACCATTTAGATCTTCTAATGCTTTCTGCCCCCTCATAATTTTTCTTCACAGATGAAAACCTTGTGGGCTGTTTTTATTACTAACCTGCTCATTTTTTTATGTCAAATTCTGTTTCTGAATCTATTGAACACTAATAAATGCAAATTTATTATAATTCCCCCCCTAAACCCACCGTTTACTCATGGAAATTAAGTTGATACCTTGAAGAATCTAAGGGATGTAAAAGTGAACTAAATTTAACAGCGAGGCTGTTTCATAATCCATATAGATACATGTTTTAGAGAGCTCTTTTGCAACTTATGCAGGTGTTGGCTCTTAAATATTCTAAATCTTGGTCTTTATCCTTTTCTCTAATGTTTGTTTTCTCTTTTTAATAGGTCGTCACACAATGAACTAGAAAAACATAGGTAAGTCTTGAAAAAAAGTGAATTAAAAGATACATGGCAGACATGAGTGTTAACATGCTTATTGAAGAATATTTTGTTGAGATTCTTTTGATTCTGCACTGAATAGTTTGTTAAGTTGGGGGGGAGGGGTATAAACTAAAATCTAATAGGTATGATATTATTTGCCTTTTTGATGTTGTTTAGTATGCTATTTTGAAACATCCCTGATAATTAGCTTTTGGACTGGTTAGTGCTGTAACCAGTTAACTGTGCTGTTACTGATAAAAGACTCGGATTGCTGCAGATGTTTGCTAGAGGTTTTTAAATGCTTTAAGTACAATCAAATTATTTTGTGATGAAGATGGGTGATTTTTGGGGAATAATATGTCACAGGGTTATTCTGTGTTTTTTTTAAAGTATGCCTAAAATGCAGTTAATTTTCATCTTGCATGTAAGTACCTACAGATGCATTTTTCCCCTCCGTCTGCTTCCTTGCTGGTACGTGTCCTGTCCAAAGAGCTGTGTGTGGGCTAGAAATCAGCAACTCCTGGGCTGCAGCCCTGTTCTGTGTATCCAGTGCTGGGAAAAGCTGTACTTACTTACCAAGGACATTCGTTAGACCCTGAAGACCCACTTTTTAAAGAACTCATGTTTGCACGGTGTTGGAGGCAGTGTTTACTGTCTACCTTGTCAGAGTGTTTGCAGATGGGCTTTGTAGCTGTAGGAAGTGTCCTGGGGTGTGCTGCTCTGAAGGTGCCAGTCTTTGGCTTTCGGTTCCCTGGCTGATCAGAGCCCTGGCACCTTCACCGCAGGATCCCTGCCTTTCACTTACCCCTCATGCAACAGGACAGACTTTCTTTCAGGTAGCTTTTTGTTCTTTTTCATGTAGCTTGTGGTCTTTCGGGTTTCATCCATCCAGAGAAAGTGAGGGGTGTATGTGTGAATATGACTTAAACCTCTTTGCATGCTTCTAAAGAACGTGAAACGTGGTTGATGGCACAACAAGACTGAATGCACTGAGGGGTTTTTTTGTGTGTTGTTCTGTGGCTGCAGTTATGTAGCAGCTAGACCATCACTTCCCTTGCATGCCTACATGCTTTCCTGTAGTTTAATTGTAATATGAGTAAACTACAGCTATACCTAATAGCCACGTGGTCATCCTAGAGATGAGAGGAACAGGGGAAGGCTCAAGCTCACAAACACAGGCCGAGGCTGCAGAATGCAGAGCATTGGCTAAGGTGGTTAAATCAGCTGGCAGAAGTTCTGCTGACAAGAGTCTTCAGGAAAACAACTTCACGCAAAATTCTGTCCTTTGGTCACACTTAGATTATTTTTAAAAAAATTTTTTTTGGCCCCGACTGTGCTTCTTTCTCACTCTCATTTTTATTTTACCATCCTCTTTCCAGTTATTCTGTTTCATTTCATCATTTTCCCCTGCTTTATCACTGCTGACTCACAAAAATTTAAACTGCATATTCCTGGTTTGTTTTTTTTCTTCTATGCATTTTTATAACCTGGGCATGGAGTTGCCTCTTCTTCCCCCTGCTCTGCCTTAACATGTTTAAGCTGCTCAGTAAATGAGGCACAGCAGCATTTGCAGCAGATGCAGGGGCAGAAGAAGGATCTATTAATTGTTCAATCTCTGTTCTCACTTTCAGTTTTGTGTTGTATCTTTGTAATAGCTGGACCATATAGTATCTGCCTTGCTAGCTTTTCTTTCTCTGCCATCTCAAGGTCAAAATCAGTAAACTGCAAGGTGTGTCTTGTGATTATGCAACTAATATTTGTTAGAGCTGCTGCTTGCTGTACCTCCTACAGTTACACTATACTTGCAGCCAGATTTTACTATTCCTGGTGAGAATCTGCAAATTAGTGCAAGATTCTTGTGTGTGCAAACAGGTGTTCACAAAAGCAGATGAGGAGTGTACAATTGTAGTTACCTAATCGGGGAAAAAAATTGGCGCAAAGGACTCCTGTAATTCTATTTTTTGTTAACAACCCCCTCCTCCAGCACTGTGGGTGTATGAGCTGATAATCCCGATCATAATGTCTTTCGCTCTGTTTTACTAAAACTGCATTAAAATCCATCAAGCAACTTGGAAAGTTTAGTGGAAAATTCCCAGCCATAGTGAGTCTCCGTAGCAGCTGGTCCTTGCAGCAGAGCCTGTCCTCTTCTCCCGTGCAGCCCTGCCCTGCCAGCTGTGAAGCACTGGATGTTGATTTTGGAGGTGTATCCTTTCCAGGACCAGCGTCTTTGACTCACCACAGCCATGATGCTTCTGGCTGAGGCACACTTGGTTATCTCACAGGAGCCTGTCAAGGAGGAAGAGAGGAGATGGCTGCTCATATCCTCCTCCTTGCCCAGTCCCCCACGTGGTGTCTGTGGGCTGGACTGAAGTGCTGGAGGGCAGGGAAATGGCTTCCTCTTTTACAGGGCCTTTGTGTCCTGGATGAGGGTGACCAGAGCTGCCACTGACCAGACAGCCACAGTAGACATGTACTGGTACATGGTGCTATTTGATGTTCTGCACTGGTGCTGCACAGAAGAGGTTTTATCTCTGGTTTTGACGTCAGTAGGAATAGCAGCAGTTGATCTGTGTGTGTGTGTGTGTGTGTGTGTGCAGACTCGGCTGTTTGGCACCACTACTTTAATTTGCATTTTCTACTGCTGGGTCTGTTCTCTATGCTCTTGAGGGGATGCTCAGAGGAAGACAAATGGAGGCACAGACATAATTCCAACAAGAACTCTCATTATATGATAGAACTCAGACTACAGTTATGGCAAAATGTTGGTCAGCAACTTATACATAAAATTCCTTTTTCTCTGCTTCAAGGCTCCCTACAATACCCTGCTCAGAACTTCAGTGTGTGCTCACCAGAGTGGAATTCTGTAAGGACTCATCCTTCCAGTGGCAGTCCTGTTTTGGTGCTGTGTGATTAAGGTTTGCATCTCAGAGCCATGAAATAGGAAACCCCCTAAACAAAAAGTGGGAAGGCAGAAAATCTTCTGACTTAAGGTCAGATGAGGTTCTAGAAGGTACTTTAATAATTACAGACAGGTCAATCAGAATGGCACTCAGATGTAACTTAGTTCCTAATGACAAATATATGCATGTATATTCATGGATATATTTTTTGTTGTTGTTTCTAGCCAAAATATTATATGTATCATTATGCTTTCACAGAGCAATGTAAATAAGTACATTGGTAATAATGCAATTTTTAAATTTGACCTAACCTGACACCTGTACAGAGGATTTCAACTTTCAGAGTGCAAAAAGCCTCAAGAATCCACGAGAGACTCAAGCTTCTTAAAAAGACATGGCATAATCTCATTTATTTGCATCAATTTATACTAGTTCTACATGACAATGTAATAACCAAGGTATATCCCCCTGAAGATTGCACTGAGATCTTCACAATGCTCTGTGCAGGCAGTGAGTCATTGCCCTCTGTTATTCTTGTGTGGACTTGTTGCCCCAGCTTGCTGAGGACTGCAGGAGGAAGCAGCACTTCCCTGCCGTGGTCCATCCTTCCTTGTCAGGGGTAGATGGAGCCCTGCTGAAGGATACTGGGATTGACCTGTCAGGGCTCCTCTGGTGACAGAGTCATTTCCACCCTGCTTGGCTATGAGGAGCTCTGCTGCAAGAGGGCTTCAAGACCATGTCATTTCTATGGCCAGGTCTTTGAAAGCAGCTTGTGAAACGGAATGCTTTTAAAGAACAGCTTTTAAGAATTAGTGAGGAAGTCAGCAAGGCACGTGCTGCTGTCCCCAGGCTGGCAGTGTGTGAGCAGAATGAGTGCCTTGGCTGGGTGACCATGATGCAGCTTGGTCTAGATGGACACTTGCCACCTGCCTCTGTCAGACTGTTTATATTTTCCTCTGTGAGGGCTTTTTTGTTTTTTTTTTTAATCAAGAGGGAGGGAAGGGACAGATTAGCCAGAGCAGAAGTTGTCTTGCCTGCATGCCACAACATAGTAAACTCCTGGCAAGCAGTGGGACTGTAATTAGAAGAGGGAGCTCATCAATGGTTTTGGGAGGATGAAGGGGCTATCTTGAGCATGGCAGTGCTCAGCAAGGCAGCATCTGAGTTGCAGGTGCACTCCTGCTTGGAGGAGTCAGCAGATCCCATCCCAGGTCCTTTGGCATGGGTTTGACAAAAGCTGTGCTGGGTGGAGGTAAAAACCAGGCATTGCTGTTGGCAGAGGTGGGCTCTAGAGACATTTCCCTGCCTTCCTGTGGAAGTTGCTCCAAGAATTGCACAGTGTTTAGCTCAATCACGGGGTGCTGGGGAGTCAGGGAACAGTTCTCACATGCACAGGGCTCTCTAGTTTGTAATGCAGTGAGCTGAGGCTGCTGTGGACATGGCCTGGAGCAGCTGAGTGGGACAGCCCTGAATTTTTAAAAGTGCAAGAGCAGGATAAGGAACACATGAGATGTAGTGACTTGCAAAACCATTTAGTAGAAGAAAACAAATCTTTCCTTCTTCCCAAATGAACGAAATGTATGCATTGTTTATGGTACTGATCAGGGGACACTGAAAGTGTTTCTGTGCATGCAGAAGGCAGTGCGGTCCTGAGTTTTGGGTGGTGCTTTGTGTATTCTCTAAACCTAAAATTTTGCCAGAAAAAAGGTGGTAGTAATGCATCTTCATAACTATGAAGGAATACCTGTATATAAATGCAAGTTGTGATGAAAACTACACATATTTTGGGGGGGTAGCATGGGGAGCATTATGACGTACAATATTAGCTGGTAAAGTAAACAGAGTAGGTGCCATTGAAGTTAAGTTCTAATACATAGTCATTTTTCTCATGGGGTGCAGATGAACTTGCCAGGAGCACAGTTACATTCTTCAGAACGTTAATTTCCCCCACCAGGGTTACTTGGAGTTTAAGGTTTGTATAGACTTGAGAGACTGCATAGATGGATGTCCTGAAATTCTGTCTGTGGTTCTTCATGATACTAAATTGCTGGGTTAATGAAAAGCAAGTAGTCACCAGTTGCTGATAAACTTGGGAGTTTTGAAAAAGAGCTGAAAGGTCATTGAAATAATAGCATAGCAAAACAATACATAATGTTTATTTTTATTGTGGATTGCCTTTTCAAAATCGCAAATTACTGTTGCAGTTGGTATTGTTACACAGCATAAAGATCTAGCTGCATTGACCCATCATGTTGAATGGCCACAGTGCAGCTGAGGAGATCCCCTACCCGGGTGCTGGAGGGCAGGTACTTCCCAGGAGGGATCACCCGGTATGGGCCTTGCTGCTGCACTTCCATCATGAGTTGAACCCAGCCTGGTTGCCCCAGCCCAGTTGCCTGCTGCTGTTGCTTGGTCCTGCTTCCTGCTGGCACAGGAGAGGGGGGGAGAAGCTTCTTCAGCCATTTCATTTTCCTGACCCAGCTCAATATCACAGGCACACCCAGATGCCAGTATGGGGAGAGGGTGGGATCGTATCTTTGAGTGACGGAATTAATTTAAAGTACAGAATAGTACAGTTTTCTTTTTGTCAGTTTAATATTTCTCCCAAGCATACAGTTTTGGCAGTTAGTGTGCTGGATAGGTCTTACTGACCTGGTATAGATCCCAGTGTTGTAAAAACTGCTGCCATTTCTAGGACATGTCCGGATTATACATAAGCCATCTAGATAATGTGGCTGCTACATTAGTTGTGGGAACCACCTCGTCTTGCTAGCAGGACTTAACCTCTGTGTGACATCTGTTTCTTTGGCATTTCTCATCAAGTAAGGAACTTTTTACACCATCAGGTTGGTGTGAAGTGGTTTATTGCAATTCAAGTGAATTGCAGTTAATAGACCTTTGCAGTGCTTAAAGACAGCTACCATGGTTTTGTCATCAGACCTCAGCTGGGACTGCCTCTCTGAGGATGCCTTAAGCCAGTGCAAGGCTGAGTCTCAGGTCAAACCCCCTTTTACCTATAATTTAACCTCAGGTTTCAAACAGAAGGGGAAAGTTTATAGCAGTGTTTGTCTCTTAAGTTGCTGTAACAAGTTTTTCTGTGGAGCTTGTTTAGCAAAGTCTATTAAGAACTGGACCCCCAAAATGGAAAATCAAGTCCTATGCTTCTGTTGAGAAGTCCCATGTTTCTGAGTCTGATGAATCCACAGAACTGCAGAAGTATAAGGTTTAAAGTTTTGTGCTGAAATACTATTGTTTCCTAAATTTTCCCCACCTCTAGACAGTCAGAATATGTCTGGACCTGTGGCTTATCCTGTACTAGATGCTGCAATAGCTAAATGCCCATGTACTGAACTGGTGTCTTTTCAGTGCACAGAGCAGCTCACTTGATTATACACTCCCAAAAGAAGTGTCTTCCTACCTAGACTCTGCTTCGGAAAGGAAGGTTATATTAAGCAGATGAAGTTTGGAAGTTAGTCTGCTCAGAAGGTTATATTCCAGGTGTTGGAGATGTCCACATCCTCGTGCTTTGGACAGAGCTTTTATTTGGCAATGAGAAATGGACTGTAATACAGTCTTGAAATGAATTGTACCATCCTTTTTTGTGCTGAAGTCAGCTTTGAACTGCAGAGCCCAAGTGCAGTCTTGGGTCTGGGCTCCAGAAAGCTGCTTCCTGGCCAGCCAAACAGCCAGTGGAAAACAGATGGGTGAGGAACCAGGCGCACGTGTTTTTTCCACTTGAATTTGCTCATCCCTCCCTCCAAACATGAGTCCATTGTGTGTCAGCCTCTAATGGACAACATGAAAGGTGGTTTATGTTCTCAGCATCTGCTAATTGTCCTGTCCAATTCTTACATAGTGTGGTAGAAAGAGTGACCTGGCCTTGCACAAAAGGGAGGTCAATGGGTCAGTCTTCCAGGTAGTTCTAGGGCCATACAGGCAATGTCTAGATGCTGATTCCCTGCATATAGAGGAAGAGATGCCTGGTGGTGACTGCTCTCTTGATAGAAGAAAAATATTTGTTTTACCTATAATTTAACCTCAGGTTTCAAACAGAAGGGGAAAGTTTATAGCAGTGTTTGTCTCTTAAGTTGCTGTAACAAGTTTTTCTGTGGAGCTTGTTTAGCAAAGTCTTATTAAGAACTGGACCCCCAAAATGGAAAATCAAGTCCTATGCTTCTGTTGAGAAGTCCCATGTTTCTGAGTCTGATGAATCCACAGAACTGCAGAAGTATAAGGTTTAAAGTTTTGTGCTGAAATACTATTGTTTCCTAAATTTTCCCCACCTCTAGACAGTCAGAATATGTCTGGACCTGTGGCTTATCCTGTACTAGATGCTGCAATAGCTAAATGCCCATGTACTGAACTGGTGTCTTTTCAGTGCACAGAGCAGCTCACTTGATTATACACTCCCAAAAGAAGTGTCTTCCTACCTAGACTCTGCTTCGGAAAGGAAGGTTATATTAAGCAGATGAAGTTTGGAAGTTAGTCTGCTCAGAAGGTTATATTCCAGGTGTTGGAGATGTCCACATCCTCGTGCTTTGGACAGAGCTTTTATTTGGCAATGAGAAATGGACTGTAATACAGTCTTGAAATGAATTGTACCATCCTTTTTTGTGCTGAAGTCAGCTTTGAACTGCAGAGCCCAAGTGCAGTCTTGGGTCTGGGCTCCAGAAAGCTGCTTCCTGGCCAGCCAAACAGCCAGTGGAAAACAGATGGGTGAGGAACCAGGCGCACGTGTTTTTTCCACTTGAATTTGCTCATCCCTCCCTCCAAACATGAGTCCATTGTGTGTCAGCCTCTAATGGACAACATGAAAGGTGGTTTATGTTCTCAGCATCTGCTAATTGTCCTGTCCAATTCTTACATAGTGTGGTAGAAAGAGTGACCTGGCCTTGCACAAAAGGGAGGTCAATGGGTCAGTCTTCCAGGTAGTTCTAGGGCCATACAGGCAATGTCTAGATGCTGATTCCCTGCATATAGAGGAAGAGATGCCTGGTGGTGACTGCTCTCTTGATAGAAGAAAAATATTTGTTGAATTAGGTATTTAAATTTTTTTTTTTTTCCATTTAAGCTTGCTTAGCTACCTCTAGGCAGCTGAGCTGGAGCTTGATTTTTTTTTTTTTTTTTTTTTTTTAAGGTATTTAGGCAGCTAATGGCCTTAAGAAGCTGGCCTCTGAAACGAGTCTTACGTAATGTGATGGGAGTTGTTGGCTGAATCCTAACCAGTCAAGACTGTGGAAGCCCTTAGATGAAGACTGGGTATACTGAGGTGGTACCTGCAGTGGTTTGAAAAGGTGGCAAATTCACCTGAAAGCCAGTAGTGCAGCTCTGGCTGTTGGAGGGAAGATTCAGGGAACAGTCAGAGACTACATCGGAATTGTAGTAAAACATCTCTAAAAGGTTGGAGAATTGCTTGCAAGTCCTCTCCTCTCAACTGCCATCTTGGGAGCAATGCCTAACAAATTTATCCTCATTGATGTTTCAATTTAGGTAGCTAAACAAAAATACAAGGTGCCTGCCTGGTGTGTAATTGCTGCCAGAACTCAGCAGTTCCTGTGAAGCTGGGAGTAACATCAGTGTGTGCACAGGCACTGTGTGCTTTACATACCACATTAGCTGGTATTTACGAAACATAAAGGTAGCAAATGCTGTAACTCCCCAAGAAAGCTGACTTAATCCTGATGGCTAAGTGCTGTTGTGTTGACTGCTGAAGTGAACCGCAGGGGTGGAGCTAGGGAAATTTGGGAGCTGCTTGTGTGTGTTTGGCTGGAAGCAATTACTGGCTTTAGGTGCTAACAGGTATTTGAAATAGACTGTAAGGTGTCTTGGTTCCCACTGCCTGACTTTACATAAATGGCAAGTGGGTCCAGACTGCTGGTGCTTCCTTCCATTGCCAGATTATAACCTCAGGACACTGTGTTAAGAAATGTGGGCTGAGTTTTGTGGGGAAGAAAGAAGAAGCAGGAGCAAAGGGCAGAGAGTTTTGAAAAGCTGTTCTACACCTTCTCATCCCCAAATGGATCATTTTCAGATTCTGCTCAACTGCACCCTCTCTGGCACAGAGACAACTAGCTTTGTACTGTTCAATAGAAAGGGAAATAGGATGGAAATTAAATTATAAACAAGGCACTATCTGTGCTGTGGGAAGCTAAATCTAAACTTTGAGGCAGGACTGTCAGATGTCTGTAACTCTCCACTGTCTTCTGATGCCAGATCTTGTCACCGTTTGGGGGGGAAATATTACCTAAGTGTTGCTCAGCTTTTAATTCATATGAAAGTAAAAGTAACTATTGTAGCCTTGGAAGAGACCATCTTTAATTAGAGACAGTGCATTTAATCCTCCTAAATTTGTTTATATATACACTTCACTCTGTCTTTTCTATCCACTTTTAATTACAAGGTTTCAATGATGGAGTTGGAGATGTACAGCAAGACACTTGACAGTGTGTATTCTTAATTACTTCACAGTGATTTTTCTTCTTTTCCTTTTGTGTTCTCCCTTGGGGTCTGAACCAGCTTTGGTTGGCTGGAACAGGCACCTTGCTCTCATCATAGGGCACCCCAGCTGTCTTGTTGGAGAACATCTTAATTATCTATAGCAATAAAAGACAGCAACACCTTTCCTCCAGAAGCCAATTAACTTCACTTGTGTATGCTTAAGCTGCCACCATTAGCTACTCCCCCTAAGATGGCCACGAAGCTTTGGTAGGTACAGGTGCTGGGGAAGTACTAGCAAAAGCAAAAGCGGAAATAAGACTAAACATCCTTTTCTGGTACTGAACTTCCCAGTCAGAACTTAAAACTTCCTACCTCTGTGAATGAGAAAGCAATTGTTTTAACTGGAGATACAGCTGCCTTAATTCTGGTTAGGTTTTAAAACTGTGGTGTGAGTTGCTGTTGTTTCTTTTGGTGCATCCTGCACGTGGGAACAAATTGGGTGCTTGCTAGTTACCTGGCATTTGGATATAGAGGTACAACAGACAATGAAACCTCAGCCACAGGTACCCAGCACTGCAGGTACCAGTGCCTCACACTCTCCATTTAACTTGATGCACGAGCAGACTGCTTCATGCCGGCTGCCTGCCCTCCCGAGGCCGCGCGCTCGGCGTGTGACGGCAACGCGTGTTTTTAATTTAGCTAAAATAATTCAGCTTGACTCGCCTCTGCTTTAATTTGGCTTCATACAGTGGTGTAAAAAAAAAATAAAAAATCTAACACATTTCTCCCCTTGTTTGACATGTGTAAAATAACTGGGTCTATAGGGAGGTTTAAAATTAGGCAGAAACAGCTCTCCGGGCCTCGTGGCGTGCTCTCGTCACTTGGTGCTGTGCTACAGCTCAACTGCTCTGAGTGTTGTAGTCGCCCCCCTCCTTTTTTTTTTTAAGATCCTTCCTGTTGGCAAATGCCCTGAGACACAGTGTTCTTGCTTAGCATTTCGATGTGGGGACACAGTCTGATAATTAACGCTGGTTTCAAGCCATGAGCTGATTTGTAAGCAGTGACTTGCTCTGGGGTGTTGTCAGTCGATAAATGTATAGCTTGTGTGCACAGTGCCACACTGCACCTTGTGCCTTAAGTACCATGTGAGAGGGTCATGCACGGTCCCTGGAGCCGTTTGTGGGACTGCATCCTCTTCAGCTGCCTTTTGGTGAATGCATAATTTGTGGAAAATTATAGTTAGCATCCTGTTTCCCTCTTTGTGTCAGCCCGATGCAAACTCGTTGTTATTATGCAGCTTTTCCTTGTTTAAATAAATGCAGTTCTTTTTGACCTGTGCTCAGCAGTCCCCAGTAAATTGCTTAGAAGAGTGCTGTGAAAGGTGGCTTCTGAAAACACACCTGTTGCAGACCAGTGTTGTGGGTTTGGATTTGCTGTGCTTGTTTGCTTTGTGGTGTTTCCACTGCCAGTGAGCATTACCACACTCATGTAAGTGGTGATGAGTCCTCATCTGCTCTTGGGGTTTCAGGGGGGAGCACGTGTGAGTACATGTGTATCTCTGTGTAACTTCAAGTGACAACTACAACTTCTTGATACTGGAATGGCATGATCTTGCAATGACTCTTTCCTTATCTAATTAGGTCTGTCACCATTCTGAGGTAACAGACAAACTTAAAATCTTAAATTTCTCTGCAGTGTAATCTTAAGAAACTTGAGTGCCAGTAAGACAGATGGGTTTGAGAGGTCTAATTTGGGAGGACTGCTAAGTTGCAGTGTGTGTGTTTTAATGTGTGAAATGAATGGGTGGAAGGCTGGATGAATGAAGTATTAAATGTTTATTAAAAGTATGGCTGATTATTTTTTGTGGGCTCTGTTTTCAAGTGTGTATGAAGGTATTTCCATTTCTGGTCTATTTCCCCATATGGCTCTTTCCC
>NW_009953655.1:3099972-3148902 GCF_000747805.2 Chaetura pelagica | reverse complement strand
TTTCCCTGTGTTAGGTTGGTACTGTGCAATGCTGAGCTTGTGGTACTAGGACATGATCTCTCTTGCTACTGCTTAAAAGCATTTAAGGTGAATATAAAAAGATAAATAGCAGGGCTAAAAACAGAAGATGCCTTAAACAGAAATTCTTCTTTTATAGGTGTAATAAGTGTTCACATTTGTCTGACATTGACTTGAAAATTACAGAAATCTGCTATTTGTAGTTGAGCTCAACTTGAAGGCTGCAATTCTAAAATATAATTTGGAATCTCCTTTTATTTTGCAGAGGAAAATAAATCCATACAATGGCAAAAACTGAGTGTAGGGGATTTTAGCTGTTTCCATAATGTTTGATTTCTGTTGCCTTACATTCTTGCAAGGTCAGAGATTTTACTGCCTCTGGTCAAAGGATGGAGAATCACAGAATCCTAGGGGTTGGAAGGGACCTCGAAAGATCATCTCGTCCAACCCCCCTGCCAGAGCAGGATCACCCAGAGCACATCACACAGGAACGAGTCCAGGCGGGTTTTGAATGTCTTCAGTGAAGGAGATATATCCTATACATGTAAATTTGAGATGGTGACCATCCAGGAAAGACAAATTGTATCCAGCTGCTTGTGATGCTTTTGGGAATCGCTGTATAGCTTGTAAATTCCTATTCATGTGTTTCGTAAAGCACATCTCAAATTTCTGCATGTTGCTGTTAATTACCTCAGAGACCCAAAACAATGCAGGGCTGTTAAACCTTTCATGGCTGCTCTTCCAGTAAGAGGAGCTTGATACAGTGGGATGGCTGAAGCCTGGAGGAAGTTGTGTGGCTGCAGGGAGGAGCCTGGAAAAAAGGAGGAGATGAAGGTGGTCAGATGTTAATACTGCAGAGCTGGAGGCTGTGGTTCCCCAGCAGTTAACACTGACTCCAGCCAGAGCTGCTGCATCCCACCTGCCCTGGAGTCCCTGCTGACATGGTCCTGCCTGTCCATTGCCTTGCACAAGTGCTCCTCAGAGTGCCTGCCACCAGCCCATGGAGGAGAAGGACTGGCTGGAAACCGACCACTGTCTTTTGGTTGTGTTGTGTCGCGCTGGTCTGCGGGCAGCTCAGGCAGGTGGGGGAAATGTGTGGTGGGGCAGCAGCAGCTGTGGGGGCTGCCTGTGTTGCTCCTGGCGTGCCTCTCTGACAGCTTGTGCTCTGCAGCAGGAGGAGAACTTGGTGGGGAGAAGGTCGAGGAACAGTATGACAACAGGCAGTAGCTGTGCCGCGGGGATTTTGTTTCTTCACCTGGCCAAAGTCAGACATGGCTCTGGGACCCGCATCAGTCAGACTGTGTCTGCTGTCAGATATACTCCTGAGGGGACAGCACAGGGGTGGGCTGGCTGCCAGCTTTGGGGTTCCAGTCAGGTCTTTCACACTGTTGTTGTCCAGGTTGCTTTACAATGTTGTTCCAGGCCAAAACAAGCCCCAGGAGTTGCTGTTGTTTGCCCACCTTAGCTGCTGACCACAGCTTATGGCAGTACTGAGGCCACCACAGCTCACCCCTCAGGTGGAAACTGGAGCACAAGGAGCATGAAAGTGGGCTTGTAGCCATCTTGGGAGATGAGAAAGTGTTGATGTAGCCCAGTGCTTGTAATTTAGGACAGGCAGCTGTCATTGCATTCAGCAGGGAGCTTCTGGAGGGATGGAGAAGGGAGAGAGAGGGGAAGAAGCAACATGGGCAGCAATATCTGCCACACATCTTCCTTTTCACAGACCAGACAGTATTCACCTGTCCCCAGCTTGCATCCCAGCTAGCTTTCTGCATACTGCTGCCAAGAGGCTTAGCTGGCCAAAAATGAATACATTTGTGGCACTGCAGATACTTCCCTTAACTTATGTTTGCTGAAAGATGTAGGCATAAGTTCTGGTTTCATGCATATGTTCTAAAAGGTGAACAAGGCACAGCTTTTGGAAGGTAAAAATGCAAAGTTAGGCTGGGAAGTCTTGACTCAGCAAATGGGTTGAAGTGGCACTAAGTGAAAGTAAAATGCACTGTGAATGCTGCAGTGTGCATTTATATATAGTGAAATAGAGAACTTAAATACTTTTCAGAGTGATAAAATGCAGAAAACATTGAAATGGTGTAAGAGGCAAGAACAGAGGTTTTTTTCTGACTTCCCTAGCATTACGAGACAGCACCAGAGACATCTGAGCAGTAGTCACATAAAAGCTTGCAGATGACAAAGTTCATAGCACTGTTGGCTCTTTGAAAGCTGTGGTGAGATCCACGTGCAGACATTGCCTTCCTAGGCAGTTAATGTCTCTGGTTTTGACACTTCAAAATACCCCAAGACCACAAGCTGCCTGGCTGCTGAGGCTATCTGGCTGCTTTCAGTATAGCAAATCAGATGCACAGAAATATTCATCACTCTGCAAATGCATGTTCCTAGGTAATACAAAGGTAAATAAAGCAGGTGGTTGCACTGAGTGTGGAACTATTGCAGTAAGTCACTAACAATCACTGCAGCTAGGCACTTGCAGCTTCTGCCTGTTAGTTGCCACAGCATCTTCCTGGGCTTTGCTTCTGAATTTAGTTGCAGAGGCCTCTATGAGATGATAAATGTGGGCAAAAAATGTCATGGATGAATCTTCACCTGCAGCACAAACTTCAGCATTTTGTTCTTAATATGGGGAGAAAAAAAAGGTGTCTGTTGCAGAACGCTGGTGTTTGGCTTATCTTTTGGATAATACAAAGGCAAGAGGTTTGCTGCAAGGGCACTACTGAATTTTCTGGTTTTGAGTCTGAGGCACTCAGCTGTGAGCAAGTATTTCACACATCTCATAGCAATGGGCACACTGAGTGCCTTGCTATGGTACAGTGCTTTAATACTAAGAGGTTTTATTTCCTTTTCACTAAAGCAAATTTGTTGTGTAGTTAAAATAGATTGTGCAGCCTGAGTATGAGCTGGAGTCTCTTGGAAAAAAAACAACACCATGTATTTGAGAGATCCTTTTTAAAGTAGAAAATATTTATAAAGTGTTTCTGACTGAAATAAGTATGGAAAAGACAGAATTTTATACTTCAGTGGAGGGTTATCTTCCATTTAACATTTTGCTGAAGTTATGCTAAAAATCTGTCTGGACCATTAATAAAGAGGTTTCTTCAGAGCTGTTTTTGTATGATTGAATATCTGTGATGTCTCAAGATGGAAGTTTATATATAATCTCTAAATGCCTTTATAAACAAATGTGTTTTAATTAGGACAGGATCATCTTTCCTAGCCTATAAAAAGTATCGTTGAGCTGTAAATGTATTACTCCTGACATTTTAAGAAAAGTGTAAGCCCAAGGAGGAGTGAGGCAACTATGTTTGAGTACCAACTTCTAAGTAGAGTGGAGTATAGAATCATGTGTACCTACATTATATGATATCCAGAAGTATAAAAAGCAATACAAACACATTTAATTTTCAGTACAATTAAACCCATTTTGCAGCAAAATTGTGTAATTGCTCAAGAGTGTGACTGTGCACAAAATAAAAAGAGCTGAAGCCCTTAAGAGATCCTGACTTGCTGCATCAGGCTCTAGTAAGAAAGGGTTGATGCTGGAATCAGAAGGCAGGCAAGAGTTCATCCCTCTGATTTTTACCTTGGTGGCAAGTGAATCCTGAAGTTACCATGGGGAAGTTTCTACTGCTGGTCTGCCTCTCTTAAAAACTTTGGAATTATGATAGGTTTACAAATAATGGTCTCTCTGTTCATCCTGACCAGGGTGTGTCACAGAGGATCCTGAGTTTCTGTGTTTGCCCAGTCTTTCTGTATAAAACTTGAGTGCTCCCTGTATGCAAGTATTTGCATTTCATAAATAAAACTGTGAAGAGTCTTCCTGTAAAAACATAAGCATCTTAAGATTGCAGTTAGCTCACTTCTGTATTTTGTGCTGAATTTCATGTCTGATAGGGAGAGAAAATCACCTCTCTTTAGGGAGAAAACACAACCACGAGTTCACCACAGGGGTGTCTGACCCAGGGATGTGGGCTTGGCCCAGACCACTTTGGTTCACAATGTACTTGGAGAACATTTGACTCCAGAAGTGAATTTTTGGTTCAGAGATTCTTCTCTGTCTTTATACTGTTTATGTTATTAAGTCAGATTACACAGACATTATGCAACAATGTAAAATTTAGTATCTGATCTATATTTAAACCTTTGTGTATTAACTTCATTGCATAGCACCAGGACTGGGATAGGTTTGAATCTGGAAAAAAAAAAGTGAAACATGGGGGAAGGAATCTAAAATGCTTTTAACTCTTTCCAGTTTGTAACAATTTTTTGTCTTTCTCTAGATTAATTTAAAATAGTTTTATATTCTCAGAACTGGGGGGTTGTTTTATTAGAAGCACTGAAGTAGCACTGAATTTGTCTTGCAGTTGGGTCTGAGGCTGTCTGGTTTTTGGACTGAAATAGTTAATGTACAGAAATGTTGAATTTTTTATTTTTTGCATCTATTTCAAATCTATCTGTTGTTCTCACTAGTGGGGCTCGTAATGATTGCATTTTCAATGTAATATGAGTGTCTGAGCTATAGTGTCCTTCTTTTTGCAGAACATCACCAAGCAAGTATATTTAGCAGTTGATTTGAGAGTATGTCAACCTCCTGTACACAATGATAGTTTAGGAGACTAAATTTGGGACATCTGAAATACAGACACATGTTCAGCCGGGCAAGCATTTTTAGCATTGAAAGCATTTTGCAGAAAGCACAGTAAGGGCCTTCTTGTGAGGCAAGCTTTGTTTCATGCCCATATGTACTCCATTGATAAACTGTGGTGTGAGAGGTACATTGGTCTGTGGATGTTGATGCAATTACTGTCTAACCCAGCCAGTTTCTGTTGGAGCCAGCATGAACAGAAATTCAGAGCATGCAGTATGGGAATATGGACATTTAGTGGCTTTTTGTCTAGTTCCCAGCTTTGCTGCCTATCAGCTGGGGATGCTGCAGCTCTTAAAAGACATCTTCCAGTATAGCCAAGACAGCTTCATGTATTGACTGAGCAATCTGCTAGTAGGAGTGAGTGAGTGTGGACCAGACTGGCACTTACCACGGGATGACAAACCTTGCTGATAGAGTTGCTTCTTCCCTATTACACCCAGCTTCGGGTCAACAAGAGAATGTGAGAGAGTAATGTAATGTAAACATGTGAGAGAGTCATTCTTTTAATTTGGGGAGGCTGTGGACTGAGAGGGTGAGGATGTGCAGAGTGAACAGTCATGATTTTAACTTCGCTGTAGTGAGTTTTATCCTCTTGCCCATGATGATTGAGAAAGAAACAAGTGTGGCCCCTTGAGGGTTTCTGAAGGTGATTTCTGGCAGCCAGTGACACAATTCCAACAGCAGGGACCATTGTTTAGGCCTTCAGGTGCAGCTTCAAGAAATTGCCTATTCCATGCTACCTACCATTAAGGCATGGAAGGCTGGTGGCAGCTCTGTGTGGGTGGGCTGCCCAGCCAGGGTGGCAGGATTGACAAGCCACGTTTCACTGTCATGCTGTAAAATCCTGTGAGTGTCTGTGGCCATTCAGTTTTGCTGAGGCCTGGCTGAGGCATGCCTCCTTGTGGACTAAGCAGCTTGTTTTGAATGTGCACTTGCCAATGGACATTTTGCCTTTCCAGTAGGCTTTGAGTGCAGAGCAGTGGTGTAAACAATGGATGCTCTTCCCTCCCACAAAAGAGGTCTACAGATTTATACTTGTATGGTTTAGGGAATACACCTTTGCTGCTATCAAAAACTGCAACTGCTGCTTAAACAATTATCTGCTGTCTGACTAGCTACAGGACACATCTCTCTGATGTGCTGGACCTAAACAGGCTGTGGAGAGCCCTGTGGGCTACAGCTCCGTGGGCTGCAGCTGGATCAGGTCACTTCACAAACCTGCCAGCTCTATATGGGTCAGACTGGCACAAGTTTAATTTGCACCGTTCGGTTGGGTTTTTTTGCTGTTACGTGAATGAGAGTAATTTTGTTATTCGAATGCTACAGCTTTACAAGGAATCCATAGTTTAAATGCTTGTAGAAATGTTGATTGGTGGGACCTCTGAATGGTGATGGCTTTGTCTGGGTACCTCTTGAAAATACTCCGAGGTTGCCACTTCTGCAGGCTTTTTGCTGACCTTTTCTGATTGTGCACCACTGCCCTAGTGAAAAATCAGCTTCCTAATGTCAATCCTGAACCTCCCCATTCACAGTTGTTGCCTCGTTATGTTACTTGGCCACACCAAGAAATATTTTTCTTCTCGTTTCAACCACCCATCAAGTAGTTGTAGAAATTTCTTGAATTGTTGCAGTTTCCTTAGAATGAAAATTACCTAGTGCAAATGAGAGGCTTTGTTATTTATTTTGGTTTTCCTCTGTATCTTACTATTCCATTTCTTGGTGTACTAAAATGGGTTTGCACCTGCAATATCATACATTACAGCGAAGCTTATTGACAATTATCTAATAGACTCATTTAACACAATTTTGAAATTGGTTAGGATCAAAGACCTTAATTTCCTTTTACATGGCAGCCTTTTTTGGAGAAGTGGTAAACTGTAGTTTGTCTAAGAAACACAGAAACTTGCTTCTGACTTTGCATAGCCAAGCACTGGACCAAGCTGGAGTCTCCAAGGACTAGAGTTACTGAGTGATCTTCAACAGAGGTTGTGGTGGATGTCCTTGTACTAAGACAAAATTCCTAACTTGCTGCTTGGTCCCTCCAAGTTGTGGGGCTCCAGGGTTCATTTTGTTACTGGTTCAGAAATACGTGCCAGTATTGCCCATCACAGCTTTCATGGATTCAAAACCAGTTCAAGGGAACTCCAGCTGGTACCTGTTAAATTAGTTGTCAACAAGATGCATTCTCCTTCATGTGAATGTGATGAAGCACCTGACTGCTTCTGGACATGGTCACTGCTGTGAAACCAACACTGTGGGGTTAGTAATTCATTTTTATTAAGCATTAAGATAGCTATCATGGAGTTTTACAGGACCATGTTGTGAGCTCACTTACGGAGAAGCACTGAAATTTTGAACATCTGACACCCTGTGATCTTCTGGCAGAATGGAAAGTGTGGTAAATCAGAGACAGGTCACCCACGCTCCTCTCTCCATGCATGGGGGGCTGTACCCAAAATGGAGAGCTGCTGATCTGAGGATTCAGATTTTGGATGGCTTTTTTTAGACCTTTACCTTCTCTGATAACTTGAGTAGCAGTGACAAGGGGGATATTTCTGTGCACCCACATGAGGTGAGAAAAGTGCCCACTTTTGTAGGCCCCAGTGTCCTAGCCTGACACCACCTTTGTGTGGGCAAAGGTGTAAGTATCAGGGTTTGAAGCTGGGGCAGACCGTGATCACCAAACTTCAGCCACATTTCATGCACAGAGATTGTTGCCCCGTTGCTCTGAGACCAGGCTGGGGGTTTTTTTTGCTTATTTTCTAGGTGGAATTTAAGGCATGAGCTGCAAGACACAAAGCAGCTCCGGCTGTGATTACCTCTGAGAGTGCCTTTCCCTCCCGCGGCGGTCACAGCCAGCCAAGGAAAAGTGAAAGCTGTCAGGTCCCTGCAGAAAAAGAGAGAAATTAGTGCTGGCAGAGTCTGTACGTGACAACTTATCTGCTGTGAAGTTTGAGTCCCCTTTCCTGCTGGTGTGATCTGTTAACATAACATGCCTGAAATGTTTTCTTACATTCTTGCAGTGCAAAATGAAAAACGTGGGGATATTTACTCCAGTGCCACAGGAACTGTGGTGGGCTGGTTTTCTTTTATTTTCTTTTCTTTTTTACATTTACAGTCTATGCAATCAATCAGTTGTTGTGTTACAAGGCACATAAACATGCCTGCATTTATCTAATTGTATGTAAAGCTTATGCTTTAAAATCTTTAATGGATTAATGGGTGATGAGTAATTAAATGAAACAAGTCCCTTTACAAAAATAAAAAAGTGAAGTTACAGCAGGTCTTTTAGTAAGTGTGTTCATTACATTTAGAGCTATTAATTGTTAATGTCGAGAATGCTTTAAAGCATTTTTAATACATATTTAGCTCTTTGTATTTTTTCTCATTAGTCAGTTAAAATACTCTTCTTAGCTTCCATCCTGTGTTCTTCATGGCACTTCTGTAAAATCCTGCTTTACCTGGCTGCAAGGTAGCATACAAGAATGAGTGCTTTAAAAAGACACACAGCTGTGCCCTCTGGATCTTGATAAGGTTTCTGTTAACTGCCCTGCTGATGGTAAAGAAGTGCACTAATTCCTTATTTTCTCCCTGTGGTAAGCAGGCTTTCTTCAAATAGTAATAGAGGTAGATTAGTTGAGTATGTAGCCTGCTTTCATTTTCCAGGATTAATATTAAGTAGATCTTAGCTCTGTATATTACTTATCAGACTTCTCATTGCTGCAAGTATAGAGATGGTTCCATTTCAATGTATTTAACTCTCTATTTACTACTTGGATATTATTCTTGTCCTCTTCCTTGCCACATCCTCCTTTATCTTCAGTCCCCACTTTCTTGTCAGCTGTCTAAATACAGTTGGATCCAAGTTGTGCTGAGTGACGCAGATGATTGTGTGTGTATTTAGAGGCCATTTAAAAAACAAAAAGATGAACTGAATGTAGTCCCCAAAGCAGGTTTTTTTATTTAAAAACACAAAACCAGGTAGTTCTAAGAGGTTACAGACACAGAAATAAAAACCTACCTGATTAGGATTTTCTGTATAAATGCCAATAGTCCCTAATTCTGGTATTTCACTATTTTAAAGGTCAGTGTCTCAGTTTAAGTTAACAGCCACAGGGGTACTCTGCACTCTAATAGGGCTGTCTTTGTGAATACTTACCCCAGTCCTTGTTGCAGAAATAAAAGCATTTATATGGTTAAGTTTAGAGCCTTATATTTAAAAACAAACCCCAGGCCTAAACAAACAAAAAATCTATCATCAGTTTTGTCTGAAGAATCACATTTTCACCAATATTTCTTTTTATTTAAGTGGCTTGAAGAAAGAATTAACAGTTCTATAGAAATACTCTGGCTTCCTATCTGCTGATTTATAGGCAGCCAGAACTAACTGTGTGAGTGTGTAGTCATTACTGTACTGTATTTTAATTAGATTTTTTTTTTTTTTTGCTTTGGGTTTTTCCCCATTAATTCTCAGGTTGTTTTTACATTACACTAATAATTCCCTTTACACATGAGAAATTAATCATTTGGTGCATAATAAACTCTCAGCTGCCTTTCGCTGAATTCTTGTTCTGAACTGATTGTTCAAAATAAAGTTCTTTCTTGATCAGAAGTGTTAAATTCCCTGCAAAGTTTGTTTCCTTCATGCAGCATCGAGCAGACTGGGAAAAGATGATTGTTCATCTCACACTTGTGATCTGCTTCACTTCTTATCACTGCTTTGTGGGGGACGTGGGTGTTCTCCAGGTGATTGCTTTGTTCAGTCTGTAACAGGCTAGCAGACAGGATTATCATAGAGCTGTTGCTCATGGATGTACTTCCATGTGTATTTCTATCTTCAAGCAAAACTGAAAGGTGATTTGGTGTTGATTCCTGTTCAAGATTGTACATTAAAACACAGAGGGATTTTCTTTTGGATTTAACTATAGAAACACTCACACACTGTTGTTGGGTTGCCACTGCCTTGTTTTGGCTGGTTGAAGCAGCTGTTTCATGGGCAATTGTATTGCCAGCTTTTTTCTCAAAGACAGGACAAATGTTTGGAAATCAAATATCTGTCAAAATACTATGCTGTTTAACTTCTTCTTATTGAAGTGTCATTAGTATGGGAAAGAGAGTTGAGAGCAGCAGTAGTGATACTTGCAGAGGAGCAATGGAGAAAACAGGATGCACTGGCTGGAACAATTTTCTCTCGTGTGTTCATAGTAAAGGTTGTGCTGGCTGTACAGTGAGAAAAGGAGTATCTCCTTGGGGAGACTTCAGGTCTGTATATGGAAGGAGAATGGGGATCAGGGCCTTCTTCGATTGATAAAATGTGGCTGGAAGCAGCTCTGAGCTGTGCAGAGCTGCATGGATGCCCTTTCCTTGTTAGCAGGAGAACATCTATGGCACCAGGCAGGGCTGATGGGGGAACGGGGGCCTGCAGCCTCCCTGCTCCCTCCCACAGCTCCACCGTCTGCAGGAATTACTGGGTCAGAGTGAAGTGCCAGTTTTTCTTCCTTACCCAGCCATGAATTCAGTAGGCAGCCTTGCCTGGATTTCTTAGATCTCTGAGCTCACTTCCCTCTGTTCAGATGGGACTAAATAGACAAATGCTTTGAAACACAGGTATGAAGCTGCTATCTGAATGTGCCAAGCAGGAGTGCTGCGTTACAAGTGACCTTTCAGTCTGAAACTTTGCCAAAGGGAGGGGAAAGGAAGCCACAGTTGAATCGAGTTCTGCACAGAGATCCTGCAAACAGATGGTGTTTGCATATAGGATGTGCTGTTCGGATGCAACTTTACTACAATGCTCTTCATTTTTAATAATTTCAGGCGGGCTAAACTGCGGCTATATTTGGAACAGCTAAAACAGCTTGTGCCTCTTGGGCCGGACAGCACCAGACACACCACTCTAAGCCTGTTGAAAAGAGCTAAGATGCATATCAAGGTAAAAACATTCGTCCATATTTTTACTTCTTTTAAAGCAGAATCTTCCAGAATGTGTATCCATGGAGAGGGAACCAGTTTTCCACACAAAATTCATATCCGTATGTCCAATCTTCTGGATGTATTTGCCTTTATTTGTTGCAAGGGTTTCAGTGAGAGTATCAAGTTTTTGTGTTTTGTAATTTATCATGCAGTCTCAAATACATGAAAAAAAAAAAAGTGATTTTGATTTCTGCTTACTTACTAATGCTTTACCTTTCATTTTAAAAGAGTGTGTATGTATCAAGGCTGTTCTTCCATTTAATTTTTAAGGACTGAACAAAGTAGCATGAAACAGTAGCATTCATTTCCATGTAAAAGGCCAGCTGATAAAAAAAATTACTGGAGTAAAAGGGATTATAGCTACTAGTAAGCCTTGTCCCCATCCCACATCTTGATGACCCTGAAACATTTGACAATATTTAAAAGAAACAAAAAATGAGATGCAGTCTCCTGCTAGTTGCTGCTCCCCTTGTGTGCTTCTTGTGTGTAACAAGTTGAAAACAAAAAACAAAACAAAATCCTGACTGTGATCCAGCAGCAGTGCAGGTTATACATTTGCACAGGTAATTCAAAGGGAATTATTCCTCAGGCCTCCTCTCTCCAAAGACACCTTTACTCCCATTTTCACTGTCATCATTTTCAGGGGAACGGGAGTATGCGCAGAAATAGGACAAACAAGTATTTAAATGTAAAAGTTAAAGAACAGGTTTGTGCTGCTGTGTCCAGGGCTCTATAATTATTCATCTGGCATTTTTTCAGTGTTACAGGGAAGCAGGTCAAGAAAAGTGTTAAGAGAGGCTGAACACTGCCAGTAATGTTGGAATATTTTGGAGAATGGCCTGCTGTTGTACAGTGCTAAGATTCACTGCAGTTGGAGAAATGGGTGTAATTCATACAAAGTATTAAAGATTATTTTAAGCAAAACCATTCTTGTGAACAAGTTTAGTGAGCTACTTCTTCAGCTCTTGTAAGCACATTTACTCCAGCTGGGCAACCCCTGTTTCTACCAGTTGAGATTTTGGCCTCTTGTTTATAATTCAGGCTAACGTGAGTGAAAGGCACTGCATGTGGTTTTTGTCTTGGCCTGCCCCCCTCTCATGGGCTTAGGCATACAAATTGAGAAACTGTTTTTACAAGTGGCAAGTGTGAGAGATTAGCCATGTCGTTACCATTTCAGCTGCTGATAAAAAAAGCTAGAAACAGATTTTCCAGGTCCATTGTGCACAGTAGTTATTTTCTGAAAACAGTAACTAAAGGTTTAGCTTTCTTTTTAGGATTTTAATGGCCCCTACCCTAACTGGGTTGCCACTTAATTGGGTCTCTTCCTCAGGTCAGCTACCTCCCTGCTGCACTGCCTGAGCATGCTATTGCCTGTCTGCCATTTCTAATACAGTCATTAGTTTTGAACTTTTCACACACACACCCCCATGTTTTGAAACTTGCTCTGAAATTGGGTCTCCTGGATGTGAATCACACATGTGAATTCCTAAAATAGTTGCTAGTGTTTGGGATTGGAGCCGAGAAAATACAGGAAAAGGAAATCTGATCCATTGGGCACATTTGTTTTGTTTTGTATGTGGATGTACCAACCTCCTTTCTTATTATAACATTATGTACAAAAGTTCAAGGAAAAATAATGCAGGAATAAAGAGGATTGTTAGTAAATTCCTCCTCCTGTATATGTCATCAATACTGGTTATTGTTAATGAAGCTTTTTAAATGGTAAAAATTGCCATTTTCTGCAGTAGGAGAGAGACAATTCAGGAGGCTTGCAGTGGTTCCCTTATGGTGATAAGTCTCTTATTTCACCAAAAGAGGCATTACATTCTGACTGAAACCCGAGCTGTGCTCTGGTTATCAAAGATGATGCCAGTTTTGCCTGATGAAATGATTTAAATATTCCCCATAACCAAGGCAACAATAATTCAGTCTTAGCTGAGGAACTTTTGCTGGTGGCAAGAGTCTCTTGAGAGATTTTTTTTTTTTTTTTTCCTCCCTGTAAAACAAATTAAGCTCTGGCTTACCCAGCTTGAATTGTACTAACCTCTATAGAATGGTAAAAAAAAAAAATTGATTTATTTTAAAATATTTTTCAACTGTGTATTGTTTGTAAGTTGCTATTTATGAAAAGATCTTCATTAACTTATGGTTGGACTTGATGATCTTCAAGATCCTTTCCAACCAGGATGATTCTGTCACTCTATGAACTTATGTTTTAACATGAGTAAAAACTGTTGGCTTACTGTCTCTCTCTCTCTTTTTAAGAAATTGGAAGAACAGGACCGAAAAGCTCTAAATATTAAAGAACAATTACAGCGGGAACACCGCTACCTCAAACGCAGATTGGAGCAGCTATCCGTGCAGGGCATGGAGCGTATCCGCACTGACAGCATGGGATCAACAATATCCACTGACTCTGAACAAGGTAATTGAATGAGGGCTTCCCAAAAGGAGTTGCAGGAGCAGGAGGGAAAAGAGAAGCAGGGAAGAAAGAAAATGGTGTCCAGTGAATTGGGGGAGGTTCTCCTCCTCCTCTGCTTTGCCCTAGTGAGACCACATCTGGAGAGTTGTGTCCAGTTCTGGGCTCCCCAGTTCAGGAGGGACAGGGATCTACTTGAGAGAGTCCAACAGAGGCTACAAGGATGATTAAGGGACTGGAACACCTGCCTTATGAGGAAAGGTTGAAAGACCTGGGGCTTTTCAGTCTAGAGAGGAGAAGACTGAGAGGGCATCTAATTAATGTCTATAAATACATGAGGGCTGGGCATCAAGAAGGCAGGGACAACCTCATGTCACTTGTGCCCTGTGACAGGACGAGGGGCAATGGATTCAAACTCAAGCACAGGAAGTTCCACCTCAACATGAGGAAGAACTTCTTCACTGTGAGGGTGACAGAGCACTGGGACAGGCTCCCCAGAGAGGCTGTGGAGTCTCCTTCTCTGGAGACTTCCAAGACCTGTTTGGATGCCTTTCTGAGTGATTTGCCCTAGTTTTTGGTCTTGCTCTGGCAGGGAGGGTTGGACTCAGTATCAGAGACCCTTCCAACCCCTGACATTCTGTGATTCTGTGAAAGCATTATTTAGAACTAAAATGAATCTCTCAAGAAAGACAAGACAGAATGGATCCATTATGTGATTTGCAGAATAAAAAACTACTGCATCTTTTTTACACTGGAAAACTTTTTTTCCATATCAGTTTTCAAACTATTAATACTGTATGTACTTTTCAAGTTATTTATACTGCATGTGTTTTTGCCAGCTTTTTAAACAACTACCTTTTCATCTTCTGAATTTTTAGTGTAATTATTGGTAAGGCTGGAATAATATTTTCTTGGGGAAAAAAAATATTTTACCAGTCCTAATTAATTTGTATGAATAAATTCATTCCACATCATTTATTGTGAAATTTTAAAATACTTCCTGTGTTAACAATCACCAGGCGTTCTCTGCATTTGCTTCCGTTTAAGACAGAGTTCTTCAAGGTGCCTGTCACCATTTCTGGTTGTTTCATTTGAAGTTGCTCTGTGCCTGAACACTTGCACAGGATGACTTTTTCAGGGCCCCTGGGAGATGAGCTGTTGGTCACAGAGCAGCTACCAGTGGACAGATGGCTATGCCACGGTTGCTACTGGCTGATACCTGCAGAGGTTGGAATCGCCATCAATGGTGCTGCAGAACTGTGGCCTCTCAGGGTCTTCTTTCTTTTTTTTGTGAGATCAGTGTCTAGGCACAGGTTGGAACAGTTCTTGGGACAGCATTTGGTATTGATAGCATGCAGTATATTTATGTGGATGAGGACAGGAGGGATTTCAATTCTCAGGTGGACAAGATGATCCTTTCCCTAGGAATTACTGTTCCAATTTTTTTTTTTTTTTAGTTACAGAAAATGAAATATGATTCAGGTTTTGCCTGCATGTTGATTGACACAGGCAACACTGGCCCCATGATTACATACTCAAAATTTGCCTTCTTATGTTTTCTTTAGAAGTAGACATTGAAGGAATGGAGTTTACTCCAGGTGAAATGGACAGTATTGGAAGTGCCAGTGATGCTGAAGACCACTACAGTTTGCAAAGCGGTTCGAGTGACGGAGGTTACACACATTCCCGCAGACTGAATGCCAGGCTCTCATAGTGCCTGAGTTACCTGTTCAACTCAGGACCATCTGACTGAAGCACTTATACATGAATATTCCAGAGGTGTCAACTGCCACTCTTCCGGGAAACCCCAACCACAGTACCCTGACATGGAGGTTTCTTACCCACGGTTCCCTGCACTGTAACCACAATATTAGATATTGTAAATCATGGGTTTGCTGCAGAGAACTGTGGTTAGGTACAGTTGTGACTTAAAGCTAGCTTGATGTAGCCATACTGCAAATTAAAGAAAATAAATTATGTCATTCCATTCAAGAAGTATTAAATGCAAGCTGTTGGAAGCATGGTGTAAGGGAGTTTGACAGTTATTTTGATTTTGCAGAAACCATTTTCAAACATAGAATAAATGGAACCTACAATGTGTTAGTGATTCGGAGATAGGAGACCCTACAACTACTTTTTGTGGTATTTTTTTCATGAAAAAAAACAACACCCAAACCATTTTGAATGCTGTATAGCGTCCTCTCTAGAATAAGTTCTTTCAGCAGTTGTTTGGTGAAGCAAACAGATAAATCTTCAAATCTCAGATGATCTTTAGAAAAGGTCATATTTGCAAGTCACTACTGTACTTCAAAATGGGGGAAAAGCCAGCTCTAATAATGACTTCATGTAGGATGATCTCAACTTTCTTTTGCTTTTTTGTATTCAATATCCAACCAGCAGCAAATCATTCTATCCATGTTAACAGGACTAACAGAAAGCAACGCTGCATTTTTAACCTGTTGTCATGGAAGGGATGACATTTGAAGCATTTCAGTGGTTTTTCTGGGTGTTTTTTTTCATTTCTTTGTCTGAAGAATACAGAACTCAAGCGATGCAGTTGGTGACAGCTAATCTTTCCTTGCAAGGAAATTAAATCTCTCTTTGCTTGGTTTTTTTTTTTCTCTTTTCTCTTCTATTTACACATGTCAATACATTTTTATGGAAGGCATGGCTTAAAATTACAGTATTCAGCTAGAAGATAATTAATCTTTTTCTTTTGCACACTATAATTGCATTTTCTATTCTTAAAAAAGTGCAAAAAAATGTAAAATGTATGCTGTAAAACAGCAAAATTTATTTAGTACTCATCAAGCTGTTCAGAACATATTTACCCAAATTGTAGCAATACTATGAAGATGTATTTTAATACAACTTCTGCATAGTGAAGTCATTAGAGCTTGGCTTGCCAGGTAAGAAAAAAATGGACCAGTCTTTGCATTATCTGTTTAAAGAAGGTCTTTTAAAAAAAAAAAACAAAAACAGAAGGAAAAAAAAAAGAAAAAAAAAAAAGAAAAAGAAAAAAAAAAGAAGAAAAAAGCTATAAACACTTTTAGGGAAGTGATTTTAGCAAGTGTAGTCTATATTTCCTGTAAGAGATTTTGTATTATATTTTCCTAAATGTTCTCATTTACTTGTATAGGGAGGGGAATGGTACAGACCCAGACCAGAGTCTCAGGGACTCTTCACCTTTGTCATATTGTGCCTTGGTGACCATTTATGTATGCCTCTCCTTTTCATTGTTTAAAGGACAACTAAGCTTTGTTTGAAGACCCTCTGTTCGAATGGTCAGTTGTCCACCTTCCTACAGATGAAGCAGAGAGGTGTATTTATATCTTCACCCTCTCACAACTGATTCAGTGTGGCTTTAAGTAAAATCATGAACTTAGGTTTTGGTGTGAGGGTTAATTGTCTTTGTATAAGCCCTCCCTTGGATTCTTCAGCACCCAAATCTGTATTTTGTTAGCTTATAAAGTCAGGGTCTCTGTGAGACCAGTGCTGGGTGGCTAGGGGAACACAGGAGTACTGTGTAAGGCTATGGGATGTCCAAGTGTGGTGCCATTTTTAGCATTCAGATACAAGACCTCATGACAGACTGACCATAATGATGAAAAACAAAGATTCAGTTGTTCTTTCAACATCTGACATACGTGTCCTCCCTTTGGCTCTTACAACACGGAGTAGAAATACGAATACATTTTGTGGCAGCTTACAGATCCTTGTTTGCACTCTCGCTTACTGCTTGGAACTTGCCAACAAGGAAAACCTATATGTTTAATTTACATAACCTAATGGAGGGCCATCCCTACTTTGGCTCTGGGGAGGGGCCTAAGGTTATAAACTCTGGCAGCTGAATAAAAAAATAATTAACCTTTTCTGTGATGCAGGTTTTGGTATTATGTTCTATACACCTTGCATATTACTAAAATCCTCATTGTTGGGGAAAGCACACAGCAATATACTCATTGTGTGTAGCTGACAAGCAGCAGAAATTACTAGCTCCTTTGGTGCATATGTAACTAATTTCCAAATCATGGAAAAAAAAAATACAAACAACAAGAGTTTACTTTAACACTCGACTGTTAACAGGAAAAAAAAAAAAAGGCTAGTATATTGTTGCTGTTCATTTATTATATAATGAACATATTCATGAATTGTAAAGTGTTTCCTTTCATGACAAGCAGCTCTTGCACAGAACCTCCTAATGAAAAGAGATTTGAAACTTACAGAAGGAAAACCGAGATTTTAAATTGAACATTATTGTACCTTAGGTTGACCTGAAATTTTCCTTTTAAAGATGAATGTGCTAACTTAATGAGTTCTTCCACGCTGGGTATCCATGGCTTTGTAGATCTTATATTTTCAATAAAAATTACTCGAATAATCTTGAGTGGAAATAAAAAGGGTTTATTTGTTTTTCCTTTTGAAGTTATTACAGCTGGGGGCTATTATGCTGGTGAAGAAAATGACACCGTACTGCCTGTGTCATTCTCCCTCAAGCACAGCCCAGTTTAAGGTGGTATTTTCAGGCACAGGCCCCTTTTCTGCAGCTTGGACAGAAGCAGCCCAGCTAAAGGCAGTGGCACAGCTGTTTCAAGTGTGGGGTTTGGAGGCTGGTTTGAGTGGCTGCCTGCCCGTCAGGCAGCTCTTGACATTCCTGCAGGGACCCGATTCACCTGCTGCTGAGCAGCCAGTGCTGTGGCCACAGCTCCTTGGGAGGCCAGGAGTGTTGTACTGATTTTGTTAAGCTGGGTATTTTTGTGTGGTCTCCATGTGTGTGCATGCATGCACCTGTGTGCACACACACCTGTCTGCAATCACAACCTGACTGCAAAAAGCACACTGCGTGCTGCCAGACTCGACGCTGCCCCTGCCTTGGTCCGCCCTTCTGAGTCATAACCCTGCTTCTAGCAGGTGAGGAGATACCACTGTTCAGTTACATCTATTTTCTCTGCAGTTACCACATAGGAAAAGAAGGAATAGGGACAAGATTATAGGGCAGCTAGGTCTTTTCCTCTGTGGAAAAGGCTCTGGAGAGATGAAGTCATCGAGCATTTCTTTTTACGGAGGCGTAGTGGTTTGGCCTGATTCCTGGTGGGAGAGGAAAGGAAGGGTTTTCCCTTGCAGCCTGCAGGTGTTGGGAGGATGTCTGCCTCTCTGTGGCTCTTGGGTCAGCTCTTCCTCTAGCTTTGTGAGTGCACTCTGTCATCACAGGAGAGAGGCATTAAAAAAAGCCTAAAATTGTTAGCTTTTCCTGCAGATTCTCCACTGCAATTCAGAGGATGAATCTCCTCCACTCCTATCCTCTCCCTGCCCAACTTGTAGCCCCCCAGGGCCCACTGCAACTGGTCTGTTTATCTTCTGAAAAGAGCAGGGTTTGGCCAGTAGAAACTACAGTACATCACTACCCAGGGACCAGATCCTGTATTGTTTTGTGCAAAAAAGAGTTCAGAGTGAGTTTGATTGGATACAAGCAGAAATAAAAAGGTCCTCAAAAATCCATGAGAAGGACAGTTTTTCTGGTGAGTTTTAGATGAGTTTCTAACCTAATTTCTTAGTCTAAGATTTAGGGTGGAAAAAAAATAATAATTAAAATTTAATATAACTTGCCTGAACTTAAAGAATTAAGACTTCTGACCGTAAACAGTGTTACTTTTCTTGACTTGGATGAGTATGCATTCAGCTATGCTAGGTACAACCTAACAAAATTTTGTATTAAAAATAAAGTTACTTTTTTGATCTACAAATAAATGACTGTCATAAATATCAGTATTCTGAGCACCTGACTATGCACTCTGCATAACCCAATTCAGTGGATGAACTTAAAAGCCAGAAGAGAACTGGGAAGTGCAAAGAGGTGAAGCTGCATGTGCGTGAGCTCTGCCTGCTCCCCTTCTGAGCCCTGGGGCCTGTCCACCCTCAGGACATACTTCTGCTTTTCTTGAAATATTTACAGCAGTCTCTGCTACTGTGGCAAGTCATTATTGCACCATTTTACCAACTTTACAGCAGATTGGTAATTAGCGGTGACATTTTTCATCCTAGCAGATATGCCCCATGGGAAAGAAACACATATTTAAGAAGAACCACAGCATCACAGCTTTTAGTGAAGCAGTGTTAATTTTATACACTTCTATTTTGTGATGGTGTTGAAGAAATGTCTGCAAAACATATGACTCTTTCAGAAAGCTTGTTCTTTTTGTTTACTCCTAGAGGCCACTGATTTCGTCTGTGTGGGAGAAACTAACAGTGCTGATATTTAATCCACTAATTTGGGACTCTCCAAAATGGGTGGAAGAACTTAAACCTTTCATATACTCTTTACGGAAGAGCTGTACTCCCTCCAAATACTAATGGGGCAAACAAACTCAGAAATTAATTTCATCAGTAATGAAATGAGCCAATTTGCTTAAGTGACTGACTAAACGCGCTGTTGTTAATTGGTAGCTGGAAATGAAACATCCAAGCGTGTTGCATAACTACCTAGAATTAAAAAGCAGGGGATATATGAAATAGAAAAGACCAGAAACCATTTGGTCACCTTGGCTGCTCTTTCTACCTGAAGTATTGTACATGAGCACTGGCAGAGCTGAGTGGAGGGCACTCCAAGTTCAGAATTTTGTGCTTCCATTTTGCACGACAGGCGTAAAATGCGGTTACACACCATTTATGTCATAGAAAAGGGCTATGAAATAAGAATTTTTTAATGATAGTATTTTGGAGCATGTGAAGCAGTGACAGAGAGCCTTCTGACATTTACCAGTCACATTGTTACCTGACGGTGTTATCCAGGGGTTGTGTGCCAGAGCCATCGGGTCTCTGAGCCAAGGGACTGGTTTGTAGACTGTGAGATGTATGATACTGCACAGATTCATTTGCACACAGGTACACAGTGCTCACTACATTCTGTAGCACACAAGAGTATTGTGTTGTATCATTACCTTGTCATAATATAAATATAAATGTTTATGTTTTTGTTGTTCTCTTCAGGGTTTCTATTTTTTTTTTTTTAGATTTTTCATCTTTTTTTTTTTTGTATAGAGTATTTCTTCTCTTTGCAAATAGGCTTAATGACTATTTTATAAGGGGCTCACTGAGTTTTAGCATTTTAAATTAATAGCATGGTACAAAGGTTGGAATGCTATTTAAAATAAAATTCTTTTACCTATGTTGGCCTGATGCAACCCCAATAGTCATTAAAGTTATTTGTGTCTAAGCATGGGTGCTGTATAGATTTCCACTATTACATTTCTACAGACAAACAAACCTGTAAAACATAGTGCAAATTGAAATGCATTAGTGTCTGTTCTAAGTAATTATACTGGATATTATTCCAGCTCTGTACAAGATAGGAAAAAAAAAAAGCAGCATTAAAAGGCAGCCTACAAGTTCTACACGTGTATTTTGTCCAATGTGAAAGTCACATCACAGGCAGACAAAAATGAGCATTTTAGTTTGTTACTCAGAGAGCTGAGAGGAGGGATAGAACTGAAATGCTTTTGCAAATTGCATTGTTATGTTCTCAGCTGTGGTCTGTGACAGCCACAGGCTTTTGTTGCAGTTTGTGAAGCATATTGCAGGAAAATACAGCAATATCTTAAAAATATAGAAATAGCAGTTTTAAGCTGAAATAATGGCAAGTAGCTTGTCAATATGTTTACATTTGATTCAAGTAAAATGAGCTGCTGAATTAGTAAATATATTCATGCCCAAAGCATAGTAACCTATTCTTTTAATCAAAGCCTTCTTTGAAATTACCACTATCACAGAATAAGCATAAAATACAATCCAGCACATCGCTAGCATATTGTAAATTAACCTCCAAAAGGAAAAATCTGTAATAAACATTTAGCAGTGCTATATTTGAACAGTACCACTTTTCTCAGCCCAAGAAATAACTGTGTGGGTTAACAGAGCTATGAACCTACTCTGGACAAGCAGCAGGTGCTGCTGGTAGGGCCCTGATTTCGTTTTGCCCACTGTAGAATCATAGAATCATAGGATATGCTGGGTTGGAAGGGACCCATCAGGATCATTGAGTCCAACTCCTGTCCCTGTGTAGGGCACCCCAAGAATCACACCATGTGCCTGAGAGCATCATCCATATGCTTCTTAAACTCAGGCAGGCTGGGTGCTGTGACCACTTACCTGGGGAGCTGGTTCCAGTGCTCAGCTGCCCTCTGGGTGAGAAACCTTTTCCTGATATCCAACCTAAACCTCCTCTGATTCAGCTTCCTGCCATTTCCCCAAGTCCTGTCATTGGTCACAGGAGTGAGGAGATCAGGACCTGCCCCATCTCTTCCCCTCATGAGGAAGCCATGAACTGCCATGAGCTCACCCCTCAGCCTCCTCTTCTCCAAGCTGAATCATCCAGGTGACCTCAGCTGCTCCTCATAAGTCATCTCTTCCAGACCCATCACCATCCTCGTGGCTCTGCTTTGGATGCTCTCCAATAGCTTGATCAGTACAAGCCCCCTGAATGCCCCTCTCCTGTGTCACTGCTGTGTAGAGGAACTACTACCTCACCAGGGAGGAGTCAGCTGGAGATTGATGGGAGAGAGGGAGCAGAGGGAAGAAGCAGCAGGGGTCAGGCTGGTCCCTTAAGGTCCCTCCTGAGGCCCCTGCTGAGCCCTGGTGTATGTTCTCACAAAACGGTTCAGTTTCTTACGAACAAAACCCATTCACAGACAGACCAGCTGATCAGATCCACTCCAGGGTTTTAATCCAAAACAGGGACAGAAGAGGAAGCAAACAATTTTATTAAAAAAAAATAATCTTGTGCATCATATGTCTAACTATATTAGTTGTGTTAACCCAAATGTGTAGGAGCTTCTTTTATACTTATGGCATTGAATCCAACAAAGCTGAAGAAAACTAATCACTTTGACCTGCTTTTCTGGGAGTACCAGGTCTCAGAATGAAATCTACCTTTCCTCTGGAGAGACTATATATGTGCTTGAGAGAGAAAGCAAGCTGGTGCCAAATTCTGGCCTTCTGACTTTGGTATAATGAAAGTTCACATGGCACTTCAAAAAGCTGGGCTTAATTCAGAATATAAATTTGCTTAAAGCAATGAATTACCTTTCAGGACAGGGCGTTTCCAAAGAGCAGTTGGTACTCCAGCAATCTGAAGCAGGGACCTCTAACATCCACAAGCAGATGTGCAGGATGATGCAAAACGAAAAAGTTTCTCCACTTACAGTTTGTCAGCTACAAACTCATTTCCATCTCTTCTCTCTTTTTTATTTTTTTGGCAGGGGGGGTTGTGTTTTGTTTTTTTTTTTTACAACCCAAAACCCTAATGCAGTTAATAAGCAAAACACTTCTTGAGTTTTTCATCTGACAGATGTATCCTAGTGAGAGGGTTCACACTGGCCAGCTGCAATGCCTATATGATGGCAACTGCTCCCCTCGTCTGTTTTTTTACAGCCTTGGCCAATGGGTAACCAAGAGCTTCTCTCTAAGGTATCAGGCACAATGATGTCATATTCTGCAGTGGAACAAACACAACATGGCATTGGTGGAATAGTGCAGAGCTTGCAGACACCCTTCCAGAAATGTCTATGTCTTAATCTGCTGGAATCCACCATAGCAAGGCTTGTAAAGGCAAAATGCTATCTAAGCAACCTCTCTGGTTCTCCAACACAGATGCAAAACAACTGCTCCTAGAATGGAAAGAACGGGTTAGGTAAGCCTTTAATTATGTTTTGACTGAACACAACCAAGAAGAAAATGAATCAAAGAAAAACAATCTTGACCCATAAGGAGCTGCAAAAGCAAACACTGAATCACACGGGGCTGTGGTTGGGTGTGGAAAAGGGGCTGTAGGGAATTTTGAAGATATGTTTGTAACATGTTTCTAGGGGAAGAATGGTGTTTAATCTCTGCCCTAAAAGCTGACTGATGGTCTAACATGAGAATTTATTTCACATTAGGGGCTTGTTCTTCCAAAATGAAAAGTTTAAGTGCACAGTGTTGTGACCTAAAATATTTCAATTCTAGCCTGAATTCCTGTGTCAGCAGGGATTATGAGATCATGCTGTCTGTCAACTCCTCTTTTGTCCATCTGTTCTCCTCCTCCTTTCCTTGATAACTTTTGAACCTTTAGGCTAATTTTCACCAAATTTGACAAAGCAGAGATAGGACGGAGGCTGCAATAATAATCTGTGGTGAAAACTTCAAGGAAAATTCCATGTCTGGGAGAAAGAAAAATAAACCATTGCCTGTGCTGATGGTGTCTGAAGGCTGTTTTGAGAGGTGGCTATTGGCCAGCACGTATGTAGCTACAGAATGAGCGTATAGTCCTGCTTGCCCAGCTAAACAGATGGGGATGTAGGTTTTGTGAAAGGCCATGAGGGAGGTGGGACATTGTACGTGTGTGAGTCTGGAAAGAGGGAGAGGAACCGGTCACACGGGGAACTGAAGGCTTTAGTTGCAGCAATCCAGATAGACAACTTGATAGACAAAAGATGGACTTCAGTCACAGAGCTGGATTGCTCTCAGGACAGCACAATTTTAGGAAGAATTTCAGGTGTTTAAAATTTTCTTTTACTTCAGCTTTTTTTTTTTTTTTACACAAGTAACATTTATATTTATGAAATTTAAAAACAACAACAAACAACACCCAAACAAAAGGCAACTGAAACTGTATCCTCTTACGAAATACGCTCGAGAACGCGTTTGCTCCTTCCCCATCGGAAGGACACAACACGTGCTCTGCAAAAGGAGTTGAAAACTTCAGCCAGCCTCAAGTCCAGCTGCGTATCAGGCTGTAATCTGATGGGAGGAATTCAACACTACAGCTTTTTACCCATGAGAGAGAACTCACTGCCAGGTCAGGGTTTCATTTAAAAGTGTTTTGCACAGAACCGTACTGTACCAGTAATCAACCTACTGCACTTTGCAGGCAATGCAGGTGCTGATTTTGATCAAGAAAACCTCATGTGAGTTAGTTTTAGCTGTGCTGAGCTGTGAAGCTGCTCATTTCCCTGTTTTGATTAATTTCAACAATTGCATTCAGATTAGAGAAGCTGCACATTTAGGACACATAGTGGGAGGGCTCAACCACCCACATACAGACTGGGTCAATGCCTCAACAGGGTGAAATGTTGAGATAACATTTCTGGGTGCAATAAATTATTTCTTCCTAGAATAACTGGCCTTAGAAACCACAGGAGGGGGAAGAAAAAGCGCCACTCTGAATTTAGTCTTCAGCAGTGCAGAGGATCTAATTCAAGAGCTACTCGTGGGTGAGCTGCTCCATAGTAGCAACCACAATATAATTAAGCTTAACACTGGCAGAAGAGAGAGCAAGAAAAATAGAGCAAAGAGATAATTTTAAGAAAATTACCTATGCAAAAATGGGCGAAAATGCCAGAAAACCCTAAATGAGCTGTTCAAAAGAAGTCTATGAACACCCAGAAGGCTAAAAACCACTGTACTAGAAGCCCAAGTAAAATGTCTGATGCAAGTAGAAAGCCCAAACCTCCCCCACTGCATGACTCAATGAGACAGGGAGGCTATCACGAGGCAAGTAGGGAAAACGTGGCATGCAAAATGTAAACAGGAAGCAAAAATGGCTAAACTCATGGAGTGGCTGATAAAGGATGCTCAGACCCTTAGTGCAAAGTTCACATGATGCTCAACTCCAGAACAAGCCCTTGCAATGCAGAAGAGGCCCCGCAATCATTGCCGAGAGTTTTCGGGTGGCTCAATGAGCAGCAGTGGCCAAAACACCATGACAACCGGCAGCATCATAAGGAGGTGCACTGGAAATCAGAGTTTTGTAGAAAACCTTGGTGCACCCACACCCTAAGGTCTGTGCAGTCTCGTCTCTGCACCACAAGCAAGGCACAGCGGTGTTAGACAGAGGGGGGCAACTGACGTGACAGGGAACTGGAACACTTGCTTTAGATAAGCCAAACCTTGGAAACCTCCAAACTGGAGACGACAGAGCTGAAGGGAAATTCATTTGTGGTTTCTGAATTATTATGAAGGCCACAGAAAAGGTACATGCAGAAGTGGTATTCTTGATGTGATTAGAGAGGGTTAAAAAAATTTAAGAAAGTACTTTATTGAGCACCAGGTAGTGACATTCTGAAATCTGCTGCTTGTGAAGTTTCTTTTTGATGGCTACCAGCATTGTCAAAATGGGACTAGACAAGTTCATAGACATGAAGTCCATGGGATAATGCTAAAAGGACTAGACAGTGACACATCACTAACACAGCAACTGTGAGCCAAGGGCTGGTGGCCCTGATGAGCTGCGCTGGGGAGGCTGCTGGGTGTGAAGGTGGGTTTTGGTCAGAGCTGAGCAACCTTGTGAGAAACGTTCGTGGCACCAGTGAACAGCCCAAACTGATCCTTCAGCCAAGCACAGTTTATTTACACTCTTGCAAGAACAGGTGACCAAAACAAGTAGGCACACCCATAGTAAGGTGAATAACAGTTTATATTCCCTATTCCCAACGCAAAGTTCCCTCCCATTTCCCCACTGGCTGGGTAGCCCAAAGTTTACACCTTCTCCGAAGCTTCTAATTATCCTATAAGCTTCCAGCCCCTGTTTACACGTTCCATTCCAGCAGTTTACTTTTTACCTTTTAAGGTATAATTCTGGCCTTTCTTGCCCCCTTGGCTGTCTTCCCAGCCACCACAACGATCTGTGCCCACTGGTGCCATCCTGCCCCAAGGAGCAGGACAGGAGGGGCTTTGTCGGGTCTGATCCTGGCCAAAAATCCTGCTCCATGTTTGGATCCCCCCGGATGGAGCCCAATTGTGTCCCTCAGTTTCTTGGGCCGTCAACCCCTCCAGGTGTCATTGGAACGTGCAGGTACCTCACTTCTCTTAAACAAACTATTATATTCCTAACACTAGGGTTTGTGTGTGTGTATATATATATATATATATATAAGACTCCAACAATGTGCTTCTAACAGCAGGATGTGAAAACAACACTAGACCGAGCCCTACGCTTCTAACACTGGGACGCAAAAACACCGCTACCTTTCATTTCTAACTACGTCAGACCGCAGGCAGCTCTCCGGGGCCCCTTCCACAGAAGAAAAGACATGACCCCACACTCCACCCTGTAAGCAAATTATGGACTCAAGACTGTCATGTTATTGTTCTAAAGGACTTTGTATTGATAGAGGTAATGAGGTGCTTACAGAGAGGTGCTCCATTGGTGGACTAGTAGGATTTATACTCTCTGGGAAGCTCTTGTCGCTACCTGGATTCAAACTTGAAAGCAAATGTACACAGCAGGTGGGCTAACACAGAAGTTTTTTACCTCAATATCCACTAGTGAGTATCAGAAGCAGCACTTCAGCTACTGCACAGAATAAAGGTGCCCCCTGCTCTGTTTAGCCAATATTACCACTTCAAGTACTGATTGTTGGAGGGTTTTCTGTTTGGTTGGTGGACTAGTTGCTTTGCTTGAACAAGATAAAATGGCAAAACAGCATCTGGATTCCAGTACTTGCGGGAACAGTGACATGTCAAAGCTATCATTAGATACATGGGAGTCTGACGTGTGGCTTTGAAGTCTTGCTTCAAAAGCACTGAAAGGCTTCAAGATGTCAAAGGCCCACATTAAGAGACATTCCTCAGAAGCACTTTTGTTCCACTCATCCAAAGAGTCATGTCAAATCCAGCACTGCATCAGTACATTGTGAGAGTCAGATACATTGTGCTTCATTTAGGAACAGGAATCCCATACAACAACAAGTATGCCTTAATTTTCAGATTTATTCTTTACAATTGTTAGACAAAATATGTCAGCTATTTTAAAATAAAAATCCGTATCACAATCTGCTCCCAATAAATACACTTGCACTCTTGAATCTAAAACCTGTGTCTTTCATGAGAATCGCATTATCCATTACCTGATCCTGAAACATTTTACAGATCTGAATCTTAAAATGCTTTCAAAACTTTTCCTGAGCTTCACAGTACTTATTGGTGATGTTAAAAGGACAGCATTAGGAGCAGGACCGAGGAATCCAGACAGCTTCCTCTTTGTTCTGAGCCTGCCAAACATGCAGCACTTTAATACTGTAGTTTTGACCCCTGTGCAACAGGCTGCTTACAAATATTTATAATTTCCTTCTCAGCCCTTTTATCCCCAGTAGGGATAAAAATAGGTACTGATGAACTTTTCGAGTAACTATGCCAAACAAAGAGAAAAGTTTTGCATTTTTACCTCGCTCTTGCCTAGAGGATTCCCGATGTCCAGCACTTAATCCACTGATTTACTAAGGGAACTTGCCAACTACTAAGGCAAGGATTAGCTGTACAAGGAGTTTTAAGTTGCCTAAATAGAAAATTAAGCTGGAGTAGCAATCCCGAAGCAACAGCAAATCCTGACAGCCAATTCCCACTGATCATTTTGTTGACCCACCAAAGGGGTTCGTGTGGTGTTTGGGAGCGGTTTGAGCGGCCGGGCCCGCCTGCCTTAGCGGCCCGCGTAAAGCTGCCTGTTTATTTAATTTGTGACAGGCCTCGTGGAAGGCAGAGGGCGGTTGGAAGGCTGCCCCGTGACGTGGAGCCTGCGTGACAAATTTACCTCTTAAATACTCCGTAGCTCTCGGATTCATTAAATACACGCAGAATTTCAGAAGGATGCGTTTAATTGTTCAGCACTGATGCCTTCCAGGCCGGCAGGCAAAATGGGGCTTTCTAGTGGATTCTGTGTCCTAGAAACTAAGTATTAAGTAACATCAACAAAGAAGAATAATCCCCTGGATATTTATATATTAACGCCAGAGTATTGCTTCTGACTTTCTTGATAATTTATCCTATTCCTTGCTGTCTGTTGCGCTCACTTTAGGATTCCAAAGCTGATGATTTGTTTGCTGGGAAACAAAAAAAACAACACGCTCCTTTTTCTTGTAACTTCAAAGTTGTAACTGTTCTCACAAGAGTACTTATGCTGATCTTAATTTTAATTATTTTTTTATTTGTCAAAAAACCTGCAGTCTTATGTTGGAATATTTTTATGTTAAAGGATTTTTTTTTTCCATTTTCAGAAGAAACTTTACAACAGAACTTTAGAAGACAAGATTCTGCTTGCTGCTGAAGAAAAAAAAGTAATTACAAGCAAGATCTTGAAGTGCAGTGTAAGGTCACTGTAGTTTTGTTTGTAGAACTAACTGAAAGCTGTCATTTTGGAAGGCAAAACGATTGTGGGTGAGGTTTTTTTTACTAATATGAGGAAAACCCATATAAGTAAGTTACTTGCAGGCCAAAGAATTAATGGTTAGACCTGTTGCTTTTAAATTTGTGGTAGCAGTCTATTTGAAGAGTAAATTTATGTGAATTAAGGAAAAACCTTTGCAAAAATGTAGCAGTATATGTCATGATTCGGTGAACAAAACACATTAATATGTCCCTGAAAAAATGTTTTCTAGTCTTTGAATACTCACTCTAATCCCTAATAGCATTCAGTTTTCTGGTGTGATCTGGCACTTCCTTTTTCCTGTGCAGACTCTTTTTATTTAAATACTGAATATTGATTTTAAATTACTAAAAAATTACAACTGGAATAATGCTGCAGAGTTTTTAATGTATTTGGATCTTTTCTACTTACAAAAAATATTTTAATCATGAGCTGTGGAAATGATTTTGTGGAAACACTTAAGAAAATTGGATATCCAAAAGCTGATGAGCTTGATGGAGAAGATTTTGACTGGATGTTTGAGTCTTCGGAAGAGAAGTCATTTCTGGAGTGGTTTTGTGGAAATGTGAGTGAGCAGCACGTGGTGTCTGAAAAAGAACTGCAAGATTTTGATAATCTTCTTGAGTCTGGTAAACCCATTTTGGAAGGAAATGCATTGGATGAAGTCCTTAAAACTTTGAAGCCCGTGGGTTCAAAGAACAGTAGCCAAGAGGAGGAGGAAGAAGAGGAGGAACTGAAGAAATTAGAGGATGAGCTTCAAACTCTTAAGGAGTTAAAAAAACTTCAAATTCATCGGCAAAACAAGCTTCAAATGATGGTTGCTGCAAACAGCGGCGTGTTACAAACATTTAAAAGCAAAGAGGAAGAAGCACATAAATATTTGAAAGAAGGACTGGAAATGTTTACTGCAGCAAATAATAAGCTTAATAGTGAACTTGTGTCTCTTACAGATGCAGCTAAGAAACTGTCCTCTTTCTTCACTGCCTCAGATTCAGAACAAGGGTCAGGTCAGCACCCAGTGTTTTTTTCACAGCTTTCTTTGGACAAGTATTTGTCTCAGGAAGAACAAAGCACTGCAGCACTTACCTCATACATTAAAAAAAACCCCCGTTTTTATCAAGGTATGTCTGAATGGGTTGAAAGTTGTCATGAAGACAGCTTTCAGCTTGGGGATATAAGCAAGCAAGTCACTTGCAATGAGGCTGAGGAAGTTTGTGAAGAGACTCAAGAGATAGCCAGGCTCCAGGCAGCATATATTTCTGCTCAACATCAGCTGATTCAGATGCAAGCTAAAGAGGAGGGCATGAAATCAGCTATCAAATGTGCAGAGAGCATGCTGCAGTCCTTAGACAACAAGGTAAGCTGCAAAAAGTGGTACAAGGCAGTGGAGTTTTAAACAGGCAGGCATGTTCAACTGGGATGTAGTAAAAGGAATTTCTGAGTTATTGTTATTTTAACTATTTTTACATAGTTGTCTTGTGCACAAAACTCCTCTTGTGAAATAGATCTAGTTTCTATACTTACAGAATTTTTGGTATGGCAGAGTACCTTTAAGTCCACCTTAAAACCTAAAATTTAGTAGAACCTTTTCAGTTTAGTTTAACTTTGAAATTTCAAATTATAACTGGCCCTTGGTTGTTTGTACAACAAACAAAAGCTTAACATTGGTTGAAATTTTGTGATATTGAGGAGGTAGTCTGATATATTTCTGTTTATATTCCATAACATAAAGATTTAGTTCACTGACTCTTGAAATTCAAGTATTTGTTACATGGTGACGTTGTGGTGACATGTCTTAAATACCAAGTAAATGGCTTGATAGTTGAATCTCCAGAAATCTGTCAGGTGGATAATGACTAGTGGAATTTAAGGATGTGGAGAAATCGTAACAGAAGGAAAAATATTAGCCGATGCCAGTCATAGACTCCCTTGAGGTATCATGGCAGTTTCTATATTTTTATTTATGCATGACTGGCGTATAGTCCTTGATTAACGGAATTTGAAAAAGATTGATTCTGATAGCAGTGTTGATAGTCATCTGACAGAGTATAAAAATTTATGTTTGCATGTGGGATTTCAGTTTGACATGCTTAGAATCTGGGTGTTAAGTAAAATATCAGTGCTTCTAGTTTTTCACAATGAACTGTTTCCTGGCCCTCAATAGAATGAAATTACTCTTTATTAAAATCTGTTTGTTTCATATCTACTTTGTAAATATGTATTTGCCTTATGTTGTGAAGTTCTGTAAAATGATTTGTGGAGTTTTCACTTAATTTTTGTAGATACAAAAGATTCAATGATTTTAATGTAACTACATGAATCTCATGTGAACTAAAGAATTGCATTAGGGAAGTGGCTTGGAGGGAACCCTGAAGAAATTGACAAATATTTTGCTTTCTGCAGGATATTAAGAAACAAGAAGACCTCGATGCCAAAATATCTAATTTAAATGATGAAATTTCAAGACTTAGACAAGATATAACTCAGATAAACAATAAAGAACTGCTTCCTCTTCTGAAAGAGAAAGCACGACTTTGGAGTGCACCAGTGGTGAAAGGGTACTTGGATCATCAGATTGCTCAGCACGAATATTATGCTGCAAGACAGGATGAAATATGCAGGCATTTCATAAGACAGAAAGCATCATTTGAACTTATTGAGCTAGCCTATGAACTGGAGTTGAAGAAACATAAGGAGATTTGCTGTCAGGTTGAGAATTTGGTAGAGTCTCTGAAACAGAGCAGTAATGAGTTGCAACAAAGACTGCAGGTGATAACTGAGCAAACTCAGAGTGCAAAGCCAAGAAACATCATTAGTTCAAAGGATGGTTTCTCTTGCAGGTAAGCATCATGATCACTATTGAACTTTGACTTCTTTTGAAATAATATTGGGGAGATCAAGGCTTAGGCATATAACAGACTTCTTAGCTACTTGCTGCAGCTAATTAGTATTTTGAATTCTTCAGGACTGAAACCTTCAAGATATGAGACTTGCCTCTTTCTTATCCTTTGAAATTCTTTTCAAGTTTGCCTGAGGAAAAACACCCATTATCCATCTTGTTAATATTGCTGAAGCATTCCCAAGCAATAGCCAGAATATAAGGAATGTTTAAAGCCAAACCTGTGCCCTTAAGTGGGACCTCTTGAAAGTTGTCCTAAATGTACAGATGTAGAGAGCTGTGAAAAGGTGATTTTCCAGATCATATGTGTGGCCTCATCAGCTTAGTCTGCAAAAACCCCCATGTGGTAGAGGAGAGGAAAAACTCCTTGAATATATGAAATGCGTTTAGTCCATTTTTACTGCTCGATTTGTGATGTGGCTGCAGTCACTCATATAGGAGTCTGTTTTATGACCACCTAAATAATAAAGTACCTTTATGGCTCAGGTGATACAGTAGGAATGCGTGCTGTGTTGCTGTCACTTCAAGACTGCAAACATTTTTATGAGTTTTATTGTATAATTAGAGGTGTGTTAATGTCAGCCTCTTCCTTCTTCTTTAAAGTGTTTTTTAATTATTGTTAAGTGATAGTTGAGTGTAGTCTTGCGCAGTGAATAGCTGCAAAATTTAGGCAGTGTTAATTTTGCTCCTGTTTTGTGTTTACATTGGCAACTTGTACCGTTTTTGTTCAGGTTTATTATTAAGTCTGTGAACCACTGAACCAGAATGTTGTCTGGCTACTTTTTCACATATATTTTTTTTAAAAAAGGCACACCTTAGTATTCGTGATTGTGAAGGGAAGTTGAAAGAATTCTAAACCCTGCAAGTTTTCTTAGCATAAGATGCTTGAAGGAAACTCAGTTACTTTTGAAATACAGCTCCTGCTCTTATTAAAGCCAATCTGATTCTATATCAGTACTTAACTCTTGAAAATTTTAATGTGCAGAGGTGGTAGTAGCAACTGAGCAAAGCTGGGAAATAGTTGGCAAAAGCACTGTCAGCTTCTGTTTACATTCATTGTGTACTTATGAACTGTTACCTTGGTACTTCATTGCTGTTAATGCGGAAGTATTTTTGAGTCCTATTAATTATGTACTAGCTATATATAAATAGAATAATGAAATCAATGGGAAATACAGCTGTGTAATAAGAGTACCCTGAGCAGAACTGTCCTTTACTAAACCTCTGTCTGACTTCTCAACATGGAAGTCTTCTCTTCACTGATAATGACAGAAGTTCTTAGGAAACTTAAAAATACTTGTGTGCCTATCTTCATTTGTTGCAGGCTATATCAGCTTCTGGAAGGAGAAAATAGAAAGCAGCAGTTGTTAAAAACATACAAAAGCCTGGAGCAGATGGCTCAGAAGTTAAAGGAGGATTGTGCTACAGTACAAGATCAGCTAGCAGCATCTTCTCAGGAACAATCTCTCCTTTTGTCCAAGCTAAAAAGTGATGTAGATACCCTGCATGATGCCCTGTATCGTGGAGGAAACCAGATACAACTCCGTAACCCGGTAGGCCCTTATCTAGTTATTAAAATTATTACAATTATGTGTCACATTCTTTTAGTGAGAAAAATGTAGCATGAAGTCTATAGACACACAAACTGGCTCACACATGTCAGCAACTAATTTATTAGCATAATGATGGTAGGCTCAGTATTTACACTTGTTGTTAGCCAATGTTAGATTTTTGTAAATGTTGGCAGGATATAATCAGTTTCTGAGCAAATTGTTGCATCTAACTTTTTTCTTTCAAAGGCATATACAGTCATATATTACTAGAAAGTTTATGGTGTGGGGAAACGTGTCATCTGGACAGGGTGTCACTGGAAAACTTTTTTGAATTTCTCTGTTTCAGACAGGCTTTTTTCCACTGTTACCTGTAGCATCTGAATAGTATAGTTTGACCCCTTAAAAAGCTTGGCCATGGGCTCATTTGGGTAAAACACAAATATGAGAATTTTGAAGGACAATTGTACTCGGACAATCCTGCTATAGAGCTCCCAGGTGTTGGGTTTAAGAGCCTCTTTTGAAGGGGAGTAGGGGTTGTTAATGCAACATATAGTTGCTTTTTTAATTGTAGATACCTCAGAAGGGTATAGAGTGAAGTCTTCTGTTACATAATACTGCCTCAGTTAAATACATGAAAATATGTTTTAAACTTTCATCTGTCAAGTGAATTTGCAACATACAGAACAGGCGTTTTTATAAAAGGAGTCTTTGGAATTCGAATAAATTGTATTTAGGGATAACACGTTATTAAATCAATCAAATACCTTTCTATTGATTCAAATTACCTCTTAAAATATAGTGATATCTCTTTCAATTGCTAGTGTTTCTCAAGAAAAGTAATTCCTTTAATAAGGAAATTAAGTGCAAGTAGATCATTAGCCTGCTTAAATTGAACTATCGTAAGAATAGCAGTTGGGAGAATTGTAGCTGATAATTAATGGTTTAATTTTAAAATTTATTTAGCTTTTCTATTGTATTTTTTTTTTTGTTATATTTTAAGATTTGACTAGCTATGAAGACTTGTAATTGATTGAAAATGTATTCAACCATCCATCTATCTAGTTGAGGACCAGATTCCTATGGTCTTCACTCATCTGGTTTAGTAAACAAGTAAATGAAATTACATTTTCATAATCTGGTAAGAGTACCATTACAAGGAGCTCAAAAGGTACACACGTTGAATGGAAACCCTTATCACCTGTGGTTTTGTTTTTTGTGATGACCCACTAGTGTATTAACAATGTAAATATAATAATTTTTTAATCTTTTATTTTTTGTTAGGAGCTTACTGAGCAGTTTCGTCAAATAGAAGCTGATTTAAAGAAACTAAATCAACTCCTTATGGATCTGATTGCTGATGTGAAGTTAAAGAGAGACTTTATAGAGTCCAGTAAGCTGCATCAGATGGAAAGAAACTTGTATGTGTATTTTTTCAAAGATGAAGACCACTTGAAAGAGATGGTGGAGAAACTTGAGCAGCAGTCTGAGGCTAAAGTCAGTGATCTGGAAGATGAGAATATCACAAGTGGAGTTCTTAGTGTTTAAACTTCAGTGTACTTTTACGGAAGGAAAGCATGTTAATGTAGACTATCTACAAGTTTATGGAATGATAAGTATTACCTTATCAAGACTAACATGTATCTATTATTGGGATGTATGTTTAACTGCAACAGTTGCCAAGTTGGGATTATATGCTGCTTTATGGCTTTTGGCATCTGCCCACCAAGTTCAAATCTCAGTTTTGTCAAGGTTCTTTTATAAGAAGTAACATATTGGATATTTAAATGAATTACATTCAGGCTGCTCTTTTGCTATCCTGTATGTTGGTTTCCACTGCACACAGCATAGCACAAAAAAAACCTTTTCATACCCTTGAGCTAAGTTTTCTTGCATGCTAGGAACCTTTGCTGTGTAAACTGAAAAATACATGCAGAGAAGGCATTCCAGATTTTGGAACATGTTTCTTCTGAAGTAATTTCTCTAATACAGATACTCCATGATTGTTTCTCTTACAGTTTTCCTAAGAAGATTTGTTTTTGTTAGAAATGTATTGGGATATGTACCAGAACCTGTTTCACATACCCAGACCATCTGTTTTAAGACAATTCCCTTATCTCTTAATTCAACTTACAGCCTGTTTTTTCCACTGAAACCAGTTCATACTCATACTGGCCTCCTCAAAGAGAGAGTTTTAAATTTACCTTTTGGAGTTCTCAGTTTACTCTGTAATGTATAATGATAGGCATTTCAGTTCTGAGTACTGATGCTTTCAAACTTCTGCTTTCATGTGCATTTTTAGGCTCTTCATCGCATTTCTATATACCTTCCTAATATACCAATAGAACTAAGTAGGCTTTTATAGTATGTTAACTTCCATTCTTTTGTATTTTGATTGGATCAGCTGCACTTGCTTTCAAACATCATACATAGTGATGAAGATTAGTAAATTAGCTTTAATTTCAGTAACAGTAGTCTTAAAACAATTTTCACGGCAGACTTTTATGGAGTTTAACTTATTTTTAAAACTTCTAATTATTTTTTTAGCTTACTGGTTGGATGTCTTTTTTAGGGCTTTCATGCTGCTAAACTCTATATACTGTGTTTATTATTAAATGCCAAACACTATAAATTCAGTGTTGTCAGTATTTGTGGTGAATTTGTGTGTTGGTTTTAAGCTGTTCTCATGCATAGTGTCCTCTTTGTTATTCTGCTAGGTACTCATTTTGATGTGCCCCCGAGGCTTTAAGATTGCTGCTTCCCACCCTGAGAAGTCAGGGAGTGTTTTTATCCTGTGTAGGAAAGAAGCGTTTCTCTTAATTATAAAAGTTAGGAGGAGTTGTGCAGGGGGAAAGATTATATTTCTGTCTCCTGGAATGTTAGGGAAGAGAAAGTCATTCTGCTCCTCTGCCTTTCACATGCTTACTATAAAATTTGAGAGAGATAGGCATAGCCAGTACTAATGCAGCTGATGGACATTCCTCTTTGATTCTATGATACAAATGTTTCTACTTGTAAGCATTCAAACTTGCAATTTGCCTGTGGGCTTGAGCTAAGAAAAATATTTCCATGTGAGCAGAGTAAACACTGTTAATTGTTGAACTTCACTTGAAAGTTACTCATGCTGGATTTAGTGGGAGAAGACCAGAATGACAAAACTCCACTGATTAACTTCTACAGGAGTAATTTACTTAACGGCAGTTTTTGGTAGAGCAATTGACTTGTACAGCTTGAATCCTTTTAAATATTTTTAAACATTGGGTATTGGTCTTGTCTTTGTGTTAAGTTTTATACATTGTTCTGATCTTAACTATAGAAAGTCAACAAAGTCATCAGTATGGATACTGTTGTTTCTGATTTTCCCATCTATGTTGTATCTAGGGGCTCTCCAAGGATGGTGGAAATGTCATTAGGGTGGAAATGTCATTTTCTGTACAGAATGAATGGCTGAACATGTCCACTGTATTTTGTCTTTAATTTCAACAGAATGTAAGTGCAGATTGTTTTGTGGCCCTGATATGCACAATTTTTGTATGTTCTGTGTTTAGGTTTAATCTTAGAAATGGAACAGTATACATCATACATAGGATGTGAGACTTCTGAAGTGCCTTTATCTGATATTGCTCGGAGGATTATGGCAGCTTTGCAGTCTATTCCTGTAGGAGAAGTTCAGGCTAGCAGAAAAAATAACCAGAGTGAGTAAATTTTATGCTATTTAAGTGCTTCTATTTTCAGTTGAAAAACTGAAACAGAAACAAACAAAACAGTATCTAGTCTCTATTTAAAAAGAAAGTGACAGTTTAGGTTTCTAGGTTTAGAAAGTGAATTAAGCTGTAACTGACTTTTGCTGGGACTTTTCTGATTCAATAAAGTTATGTGCCTGCAAGGAACTAGGATTTCACCAGTACCCTCGATTTGGTTGTGTGTTGTTTTTTTTCTTCATATTCCTACAGTGTGGTATAGAAGTAGATGAGAATTTTAAACTCGTAATTAACCAATACTCTAAATTAAATGTATACATTAACTTGACTCTGGACTAGATATTTAAAGATAACTAGAGGTACTGGGAACTTGACAGCCTGTGAAGTCTCCAGACTCATGCCTGTCCTTTAAACATGTGTTCATTAGCAACTTGCTTCTTGTGAAATTCCAGGGGGAAGAGCAAATGAAAGTCCCAGCAGCAGAGCAAATTAGGAATGTTAAAAGTAACTCAGCAGACCTTTGACTCTGTTGAGCAAATCTTACTCAGAGTGTTGTGGATACTAGGGAGGTTTTGCAAGATGGAATTTTATTCTTTATTCTGTGCATTTCATAGTCTTCCAGTCTTGTAGCTCTGGAAAGAAGTAGATAGAAAATTAACTGTTTTCTCCTGAGAACTAGATCCTGTTCCCTGGTTGATGGAATTTAAATCTAGCATTTGTTCTTGGGTACATGATGTTTGTTGTGCCTCAGTTTTATATAAATAACAGTTCAGCTCTTCTTTCAGTAGTAAAGTATTGGATCAGTGAGTGGAGTCTAATAGTGTAGCATTGAAAAGGGTTGTAGTTCATGGCTGTGTAAATCATTGATACACATTTGAAGAAATATGGGATGGGTTCATTTTAAAAGGGTACATTTGGACCAAAACACAGATTATTTTAATGAACATTAGTTCCCTCTTCTGCCTCAGTTCATCTGCTATTCTGCTTCTCTTGCTGCCTTGTCATTTTCCCTTTAATTTTCCTCTACAATGTTTTAAGTCTTAGACTGGGGAACTCTCTGTTCTGTGCAGTATCTATTATTTTCTTATGTTGTCCACTCATGATCCATTTACTCTCTGTAAAACTGTGAAATTACAGATTCTCTTTTTTAAAACACACTGTGAAGGTACCTGCTATCTTTAGGCAAATGAGCTTGCTGTCTTCTTTGTAGTGCTGCTAAATCTATTCACTGGGGAGTGAAAGAACAGTCTGAACCCCCTGGTATAGGAAATCGGGCAAGGAAGGTAAGAGACCAGCATGTCTGAGTTGGGACCTGCTGGTCAAACTAAAAGGCAAGGTGGATATACATATGCAGTGGAAGAGGGGACAGGTGTCCTGGGTAGAGTATAGGGACGCTGCCCAGTTATGCAGGGATGAGGTCAGGAAGGCTAAGGCAAAAGATGTTAAGAAAAACAAGAAGGGCTTCTACAGGTACATAAACCAGAAAAGGAGGGTTAAAGAAAGAGTCCCCCCCGTAATGAGCTACAATGGTGAAATGGTAACAACAGATGAGAAGGCTGAGGTTCTTAACTTTTTTGCCTCAGTCTTCCCTGGCAACCTCTCTCCTCACAACTCTCATGTTGATGGCCCACAAGATGCAGACCAGAGAGACAAAGTCCCCTTCACTGTAAGTGAAGATAAGATTTGTGACCATCTGAGGAACCTGAAGATACACAAGTCCATGGGACCTGATGAGATACATCGCAGAGTTATGCAGGAATTGGGTGGATGGAGTTGCCAAACCACTGTCCATGATATTTGAAAAGTCATGGCAGTCAGATGAAGTATCTGGTAACAGACAGAAAGGACATGTTATACCCATATTTACAAAGGTTAGAAAGGAGGACCCTGGGAATTACCAACCTATCAGCTTCACCTCTGTTCCTGGGAAGATCATGGAACATATCCTCCTAGAAGACATGCTAAGGCACGTGGAGGACAAGGAGGTGATCCAGGACAGCCAGCATGGCTTTACCAGGAGAAAATCCTGCCTGACCAACCTAGTAGCTTTCTACAAGAAAGTGAGTACATCAGTCGACCAGGGAAAAGCAGTGGATGTCATCTATCTGGACTCCTGCAAGGCCTTTGACACGGTCCCCCACAACATCCTTCTCACTAAATTGGAGACATATGGATTTGATGGGTGGACTGTTGAGTGGATAAGGAACTGGCTAGATGGTTGGGTCCAGAGGGTAGTGGTCAACGGCTCTAAGTCCAGATAGAAAACAGTGACAAGTGGTGTCCCTCAGGGGTTAGTGCTGGGTCCACTGTTCTTTAATATCTTCATTAACTCTATTGACAGTGGCACCGAGAGCACCGTCAGCAAGTCTGCTGATGACATCAAGCTGAGTGGTGAGGTCGACATGCCAGAGGGATAGGATGTCATCCAGAGGGACCTGGACAAGCTAGAGAAGTGGGCCGAGGTGAACCTCATGAGGTTCAACAAGGCCAAGTGCAGGGTCCTGCACCTGGGCCAAGGTAACCCAAGATAAGAATACAAGGTGGGGGAGGTCACACTAGAGAGCAGCCCTGTGGAAATGGACCTGGGGGTACTAGTGAATTAAAAGCTGGACATGAGCCACCAATGTGCAGTTGCAGCCCAAAGGGCCAACTCCATCCATGGCTGTATGAAAAGAAGTGTGGCCAGCAGATGGAGAGAGGTGATTCTGCCCCTCTACTCTGCCCTGGTGAGACCTCACCTAGAACAGTGTGTCCAACTCTGGACCTGTTGGAGCATGTCCAGAGAAGGGCTAAGAAAATGATCCGAGGGCTGGAGCACCTCTCTTATGAGGACAGGCTGAGGGAGTTGGGTTGTTCAGTCTGAAGAAGAGAAGGCTGTGGGGGGACCTCACAGTGGCCTTCCAGTCCCTGAAGGGGCTACAGGAAAGCTGGGGAGGGTCTTTTTACAGGGGCTTGCAGTGAGAGGACAAGGGGGAATGGTTTTAAGCTGAAAGAAGAGAGATTTAGGTTAGAGATCAGGTATAAATTCTTCAGTGTGAGTGTGGTGAGACACTGGAACAGGCTGCCCAGAGATGCTGTGGGGGCTCCATCCCTGGAGATGTTCAAGGGCAGGTTGGATTTTTTTTTTTTGTTATATTTTAAGATTTGACTAGCTATGAAGACTTGTAATTGATTGAAAATGTATTCAACCATCCATCTATCTAGTTGAGGACCAGATTCCTATGGTCTTCACTCATCTGGTTTAGTAAACAAGTAAATGAAATTACATTTTCATAATCTGGTAAGAGTACCATTACAAGGAGCTCAAAAGGTACACACGTTGAATGGAAACCCTTATCACCTGTGGTTTTGTTTTTTGTGATGACCCACTAGTGTATTAACAATGTAAATATAATAATTTTTTAATCTTTTATTTTTTGTTAGGAGCTTACTGAGCAGTTTCGTCAAATAGAAGCTGATTTAAAGAAACTAAATCAACTCCTTATGGATCTGATTGCTGATGTGAAGTTAAAGAGAGACTTTATAGAGTCCAGTAAGCTGCATCAGATGGAAAGAAACTTGTATGTGTATTTTTTCAAAGATGAAGACCACTTGAAAGAGATGGTGGAGAAACTTGAGCAGCAGTCTGAGGCTAAAGTCAGTGATCTGGAAGATGAGAATATCACAAGTGGAGTTCTTAGTGTTTAAACTTCAGTGTACTTTTACGGAAGGAAAGCATGTTAATGTAGACTATCTACAAGTTTATGGAATGATAAGTATTACCTTATCAAGACTAACATGTATCTATTATTGGGATGTATGTTTAACTGCAACAGTTGCCAAGTTGGGATTATATGCTGCTTTATGGCTTTTGGCATCTGCCCACCAAGTTCAAATCTCAGTTTTGTCAAGGTTCTTTTATAAGAAGTAACATATTGGATATTTAAATGAATTACATTCAGGCTGCTCTTTTGCTATCCTGTATGTTGGTTTCCACTGCACACAGCATAGCACAAAAAAAACCTTTTCATACCCTTGAGCTAAGTTTTCTTGCATGCTAGGAACCTTTGCTGTGTAAACTGAAAAATACATGCAGAGAAGGCATTCCAGATTTTGGAACATGTTTCTTCTGAAGTAATTTCTCTAATACAGATACTCCATGATTGTTTCTCTTACAGTTTTCCTAAGAAGATTTGTTTTTGTTAGAAATGTATTGGGATATGTACCAGAACCTGTTTCACATACCCAGACCATCTGTTTTAAGACAATTCCCTTATCTCTTAATTCAACTTACAGCCTGTTTTTTCCACTGAAACCAGTTCATACTCATACTGGCCTCCTCAAAGAGAGAGTTTTAAATTTACCTTTTGGAGTTCTCAGTTTACTCTGTAATGTATAATGATAGGCATTTCAGTTCTGAGTACTGATGCTTTCAAACTTCTGCTTTCATGTGCATTTTTAGGCTCTTCATCGCATTTCTATATACCTTCCTAATATACCAATAGAACTAAGTAGGCTTTTATAGTATGTTAACTTCCATTCTTTTGTATTTTGATTGGATCAGCTGCACTTGCTTTCAAACATCATACATAGTGATGAAGATTAGTAAATTAGCTTTAATTTCAGTAACAGTAGTCTTAAAACAATTTTCACGGCAGACTTTTATGGAGTTTAACTTATTTTTAAAACTTCTAATTATTTTTTTAGCTTACTGGTTGGATGTCTTTTTTAGGGCTTTCATGCTGCTAAACTCTATATACTGTGTTTATTATTAAATGCCAAACACTATAAATTCAGTGTTGTCAGTATTTGTGGTGAATTTGTGTGTTGGTTTTAAGCTGTTCTCATGCATAGTGTCCTCTTTGTTATTCTGCTAGGTACTCATTTTGATGTGCCCCCGAGGCTTTAAGATTGCTGCTTCCCACCCTGAGAAGTCAGGGAGTGTTTTTATCCTGTGTAGGAAAGAAGCGTTTCTCTTAATTATAAAAGTTAGGAGGAGTTGTGCAGGGGGAAAGATTATATTTCTGTCTCCTGGAATGTTAGGGAAGAGAAAGTCATTCTGCTCCTCTGCCTTTCACATGCTTACTATAAAATTTGAGAGAGATAGGCATAGCCAGTACTAATGCAGCTGATGGACATTCCTCTTTGATTCTATGATACAAATGTTTCTACTTGTAAGCATTCAAACTTGCAATTTGCCTGTGGGCTTGAGCTAAGAAAAATATTTCCATGTGAGCAGAGTAAACACTGTTAATTGTTGAACTTCACTTGAAAGTTACTCATGCTGGATTTAGTGGGAGAAGACCAGAATGACAAAACTCCACTGATTAACTTCTACAGGAGTAATTTACTTAACGGCAGTTTTTGGTAGAGCAATTGACTTGTACAGCTTGAATCCTTTTAAATATTTTTAAACATTGGGTATTGGTCTTGTCTTTGTGTTAAGTTTTATACATTGTTCTGATCTTAACTATAGAAAGTCAACAAAGTCATCAGTATGGATACTGTTGTTTCTGATTTTCCCATCTATGTTGTATCTAGGGGCTCTCCAAGGATGGTGGAAATGTCATTAGGGTGGAAATGTCATTTTCTGTACAGAATGAATGGCTGAACATGTCCACTGTATTTTGTCTTTAATTTCAACAGAATGTAAGTGCAGATTGTTTTGTGGCCCTGATATGCACAATTTTTGTATGTTCTGTGTTTAGGTTTAATCTTAGAAATGGAACAGTATACATCATACATAGGATGTGAGACTTCTGAAGTGCCTTTATCTGATATTGCTCGGAGGATTATGGCAGCTTTGCAGTCTATTCCTGTAGGAGAAGTTCAGGCTAGCAGAAAAAATAACCAGAGTGAGTAAATTTTATGCTATTTAAGTGCTTCTATTTTCAGTTGAAAAACTGAAACAGAAACAAACAAAACAGTATCTAGTCTCTATTTAAAAAGAAAGTGACAGTTTAGGTTTCTAGGTTTAGAAAGTGAATTAAGCTGTAACTGACTTTTGCTGGGACTTTTCTGATTCAATAAAGTTATGTGCCTGCAAGGAACTAGGATTTCACCAGTACCCTCGATTTGGTTGTGTGTTGTTTTTTTTCTTCATATTCCTACAGTGTGGTATAGAAGTAGATGAGAATTTTAAACTCGTAATTAACCAATACTCTAAATTAAATGTATACATTAACTTGACTCTGGACTAGATATTTAAAGATAACTAGAGGTACTGGGAACTTGACAGCCTGTGAAGTCTCCAGACTCATGCCTGTCCTTTAAACATGTGTTCATTAGCAACTTGCTTCTTGTGAAATTCCAGGGGGAAGAGCAAATGAAAGTCCCAGCAGCAGAGCAAATTAGGAATGTTAAAAGTAACTCAGCAGACCTTTGACTCTGTTGAGCAAATCTTACTCAGAGTGTTGTGGATACTAGGGAGGTTTTGCAAGATGGAATTTTATTCTTTATTCTGTGCATTTCATAGTCTTCCAGTCTTGTAGCTCTGGAAAGAAGTAGATAGAAAATTAACTGTTTTCTCCTGAGAACTAGATCCTGTTCCCTGGTTGATGGAATTTAAATCTAGCATTTGTTCTTGGGTACATGATGTTTGTTGTGCCTCAGTTTTATATAAATAACAGTTCAGCTCTTCTTTCAGTAGTAAAGTATTGGATCAGTGAGTGGAGTCTAATAGTGTAGCATTGAAAAGGGTTGTAGTTCATGGCTGTGTAAATCATTGATACACATTTGAAGAAATATGGGATGGGTTCATTTTAAAAGGGTACATTTGGACCAAAACACAGATTATTTTAATGAACATTAGTTCCCTCTTCTGCCTCAGTTCATCTGCTATTCTGCTTCTCTTGCTGCCTTGTCATTTTCCCTTTAATTTTCCTCTACAATGTTTTAAGTCTTAGACTGGGGAACTCTCTGTTCTGTGCAGTATCTATTATTTTCTTATGTTGTCCACTCATGATCCATTTACTCTCTGTAAAACTGTGAAATTACAGATTCTCTTTTTTAAAACACACTGTGAAGGTACCTGCTATCTTTAGGCAAATGAGCTTGCTGTCTTCTTTGTAGTGCTGCTAAATCTATTCACTGGGGAGTGAAAGAACAGTCTGAACCCCCTGGTATAGGAAATCGGGCAAGGAAGGTAAGAGACCAGCATGTCTGAGTTGGGACCTGCTGGTCAAACTAAAAGGCAAGGTGGATATACATATGCAGTGGAAGAGGGGACAGGTGTCCTGGGTAGAGTATAGGGACGCTGCCCAGTTATGCAGGGATGAGGTCAGGAAGGCTAAGGCAAAAGATGTTAAGAAAAACAAGAAGGGCTTCTACAGGTACATAAACCAGAAAAGGAGGGTTAAAGAAAGAGTCCCCCCCGTAATGAGCTACAATGGTGAAATGGTAACAACAGATGAGAAGGCTGAGGTTCTTAACTTTTTTGCCTCAGTCTTCCCTGGCAACCTCTCTCCTCACAACTCTCATGTTGATGGCCCACAAGATGCAGACCAGAGAGACAAAGTCCCCTTCACTGTAAGTGAAGATAAGATTTGTGACCATCTGAGGAACCTGAAGATACACAAGTCCATGGGACCTGATGAGATACATCGCAGAGTTATGCAGGAATTGGGTGGATGGAGTTGCCAAACCACTGTCCATGATATTTGAAAAGTCATGGCAGTCAGATGAAGTATCTGGTAACAGACAGAAAGGACATGTTATACCCATATTTACAAAGGTTAGAAAGGAGGACCCTGGGAATTACCAACCTATCAGCTTCACCTCTGTTCCTGGGAAGATCATGGAACATATCCTCCTAGAAGACATGCTAAGGCACGTGGAGGACAAGGAGGTGATCCAGGACAGCCAGCATGGCTTTACCAGGAGAAAATCCTGCCTGACCAACCTAGTAGCTTTCTACAAGAAAGTGAGTACATCAGTCGACCAGGGAAAAGCAGTGGATGTCATCTATCTGGACTCCTGCAAGGCCTTTGACACGGTCCCCCACAACATCCTTCTCACTAAATTGGAGACATATGGATTTGATGGGTGGACTGTTGAGTGGATAAGGAACTGGCTAGATGGTTGGGTCCAGAGGGTAGTGGTCAACGGCTCTAAGTCCAGATAGAAAACAGTGACAAGTGGTGTCCCTCAGGGGTTAGTGCTGGGTCCACTGTTCTTTAATATCTTCATTAACTCTATTGACAGTGGCACCGAGAGCACCGTCAGCAAGTCTGCTGATGACATCAAGCTGAGTGGTGAGGTCGACATGCCAGAGGGATAGGATGTCATCCAGAGGGACCTGGACAAGCTAGAGAAGTGGGCCGAGGTGAACCTCATGAGGTTCAACAAGGCCAAGTGCAGGGTCCTGCACCTGGGCCAAGGTAACCCAAGATAAGAATACAAGGTGGGGGAGGTCACACTAGAGAGCAGCCCTGTGGAAATGGACCTGGGGGTACTAGTGAATTAAAAGCTGGACATGAGCCACCAATGTGCAGTTGCAGCCCAAAGGGCCAACTCCATCCATGGCTGTATGAAAAGAAGTGTGGCCAGCAGATGGAGAGAGGTGATTCTGCCCCTCTACTCTGCCCTGGTGAGACCTCACCTAGAACAGTGTGTCCAACTCTGGACCTGTTGGAGCATGTCCAGAGAAGGGCTAAGAAAATGATCCGAGGGCTGGAGCACCTCTCTTATGAGGACAGGCTGAGGGAGTTGGGTTGTTCAGTCTGAAGAAGAGAAGGCTGTGGGGGGACCTCACAGTGGCCTTCCAGTCCCTGAAGGGGCTACAGGAAAGCTGGGGAGGGTCTTTTTACAGGGGCTTGCAGTGAGAGGACAAGGGGGAATGGTTTTAAGCTGAAAGAAGAGAGATTTAGGTTAGAGATCAGGTATAAATTCTTCAGTGTGAGTGTGGTGAGACACTGGAACAGGCTGCCCAGAGATGCTGTGGGGGCTCCATCCCTGGAGATGTTCAAGGGCAGGTTGGATGGGGCTCTGAGCAGCCTGTTCTAGTGGGAGGTGTCCCTGCCCATGCAGGGGAGTTGGAACTCGATCTTTAAGGTCCCTTCCAACTCAAAAAATTCTGTGATAATTTAGTGGCAGCAGGTCACATGACTAGCTTTTCTTGCTCTTGTTTTCCATGATTTAATTACAGTTGTTTCTAGTGTACAGCTATAGAACAAATTAACTTAAATTGCTTTTAGGAAATTGCCTGTATATAGAGCTTTAGCTGGTAAGCAGGGATTTGGAGACAAGCAAAAGTTAGCCTCCCTTAAACAAACCATAACCTGTCATGTTAGTTTGTCTGTTTCAAACTATTGAACTGTTTTAGTCTTTAAAGATTAAATTCTATTTATTGGAAAAACTATTTGTCTTTAGAAGGTAAAGGTTGAGTTCAAACAGGATAAATATCTGCGATGTTGAATTAGGAGGTGAAATTCTGTGGTTAACTTAGCAGTAGAGCTTGTAGTGGTTCCATCTAGCCTTTAGGAGTTTGAAGGCAAGAATGGGCGCCTACTGCCATCTGCTGATACGTTTTCATAAACCTGAAATTTCAGGTTACTTAGCCCTTTAAATACCAATCTTACTGAATACTGCATGCTGAAGGGGGAAAAACGTAATCCTCATCTCTGGAGGGTGAATTTGTCAAGGAAAAGTATCTATCTGTGAAACAGTTAAAAGGATTGAGTGTAAACTCGGTTACTGTCATCCTTAAATTACAATTTTATTGTAGAAAATGTCAAGAAAACCAAAATTAAAATGATTGAAGCTACAAATACAGCTATGCCATATTACCTATTCTAACAGCTCAGGTTAGAAGTCTGAGCTGCAGGTAAGTAACTGATTATATACACACACCCCAACATGAACTTGCATGTGATACTTTAAAGTAATAAACTCAGTTTCTTCTGGAGACTAAGCTTGCTGGTCTTTGAAAATGCTCTTTTCAGTATTTTAGGTACAGTGTCCTGGTTTGCCTAGATTATTTTTCTAGCAGTTTCTCTATATATGTATAAAAGAGATCAGCTTATGCTTTAATTGATGCTGGTCATCAGAACATTAGGTTCATTAAGTGTCTTGCTGTTTGTGATGCAAATTTCATAGCTGAAAACTGCAGTGTTGTACACATTGTGAACCAGGAGTTAGAAGGGAACAAATATGTATTTTGCCCATGTGATGTGCCTTTTGGCTGGGCAGTAAAAAAAATCTAAAGGAACTCTTAACTATCAGCTCTGGAAGGACCTGCACTTCAGTGGAGTTCTCTTTTTTTCTTCTGTTCCTCTTCCTGTACCTACTGAGTTGGCAATTATCCTCTGCAGATGAAGCATGATCAGCGATGAAGCAGGGCACGATATGTTAAAATATATGCAAATAGTGTTTTACTGAATGAAGTTATTGTGGAATAATACTGCCTAATTCCAAGAAAACAGCTGAATTATGTGAAGTGTGTAGAGTCTGTGTTTTTTTTTCTTTTTCTTCTTGTCCATGCCCCCAGCTTTTCTCAGACCAAGATGGGATGTATTTTCTTGAAAGAAGGGAATGTGCATATTTATGGTATTATAGCAATAACTCTTCTTAATACCATGGAAAATGTTTGTCTGCTTTGTAGCAAATCCAAATTCTTTTTTTCTTAATTGGGACAGAGTACACTTTTGCATGTGTATAACTGGGAACCTGCAGGGCCCTTTTTAGCATTAATGATATTAAAATTTTCCATGACAACCATTTTCCTTAAATTATTACAATTATTTTAGATTGGGTAAAAGTGTCAGTAATGTAACACTATGTAACCTAAGTTATATGCACTGCTTTCAGATTCACTTGTACTGCATCATGTTTCCTATTCGTTTTTTAAAGGTGTAGAGAAGACAAAGGAAAATAAACTGGGTGATAAGGATGCACATCTGAAAAATGAAAAGGCAAGCATATTCTAAGACTGAAGATGACTTAAAGCAATCTTTATAGCAGGTTTGAAGTCATTACAGATGGGGTCTTTCATAAGCTTTTTCACAATATATTGCATACACTCAGTTCACATAACTTTCCTGTGTAATATTTTGCACTTGGGCTCTATTTACCTGTGAGAATCTTGATGCCCCTTCTGTTATCCTTGTCATAGGAAGTTAGTTGGTGGCCACATTTAGATGCTTTCCAGGGTTTAAAAATGTTCTCAGACCTCTTATCACTGACTAATCATATGAAAAATTACTCTGCGTTAGGAAGTTTAATTTTTGGTTTAATCATCTGTGAATTTGGTTTAATGTGCGTGTGAGTGAGTATCAGTACAAGAACAGTAATGGATAACTGGCAGCCCCAGCTCAGGCTGTGATTGCAAGATCCATTGACTGATGAATTGCAGGTACTGCAAGTGTACTTCCACCCCAGCTGCAAATTTCAGAGCCTTCCTCACTCTGGTGCATTTTGCACACTCCACATCCATTTGGGTTTCTCAAGATGCAGAAAATTTGTTTCTTTTGTATGGGTCATAGATAGACATGCAGCTATGGGTTTACATAGATAGTAATGGAACCTGTTTTGTGATGATGAGGTGCTGATTTTTACTTATTGCTTCTAGTGAATTTTTCCTACATCCATATAAATTATGAAACTATGTCTTGGGAGTTGTTTTCTCTCTCTCTTTCCAGCCATGTCGTTATTTCTAAGAGAAGATCAGTTCTTCCTGGAAGCTGCTGCTTCTTTCTGTGGTTAATTGTAGCTCCAGCTGCATTATTCTGACTTGATAATTAAACGGCTTCATTCTTATTTTTGAACCTTTTAAAAGATAATTGCTTATTCCTGATTCTATAATTACTTGAGTGTCCTAATTCAAATTCTGCTGTGTTAAACAATAAAACTATTTGAAGTTTGGCTGGAGAATACATTTGAGTGGATTAGTTGTCTCTCTACAGCTCTTAAACATTTGGCCCTTCTATGCTATTATGGTAACTTTTTGTAGTGTTCATTTTTTGATTAGTATTGCTTAAGTCAAATTAATCTGCCTTTGTTCAGAAGAACCACTGTCCATTTGGGTAGCAGCAAAAGCTTAATTATTTCCCTTTTTCTGTTTACTTAGGACTAGTTGATCCTGTGAAGTATGATTTCAAGCAGTTTGTCTCCATAGTTCTGAGGTTTTGGAATACGGGAATTGGGTTGAGGAATTACTGCAAAACCAATAAAAAATACTGGCTTTGTCATTCTGGCTTGCTCAATCAATACAGACTGAATAGAGATGGACGATATCCTTTGATCAGTGAAAACTGTTGTCTTGGGGAATGGATGGAGCCCTGCACAGCAGTAACTTGTGGTTCTTTTGAAGTGAGAAGGCCTTAGCCTTTGGAATGGTAATTACAACAGAGGTACTGAAGGAGACTGGCTGTGCTGCAAGGACAGAAAGTGTAGTAATAATAAGAGGCTTCTGTTACTTTTCAGTAGAGTGGGTAAATCCTATGCTTATGCATGATGCTGAGACTAAAAATGAGTAGAAAACTGCTTTGTGGAGCTGTTAGAGAAGTCACAGAGAAATTACACTTTTATTTCTGTGTGAGATCAGGTTCAAAATCTTCCTGCT
>NW_009953655.1:3031931-3099669 GCF_000747805.2 Chaetura pelagica | reverse complement strand
GAATGCCTCATTTCAAAAAAGGAAATTACATAAAAATGAAGAAGCTTTTAAAAGAAAATACAGGGAATTTCCCCTCCAAAACCAAAACATTTGTAGGTAGTATAGGGATTTATTCAAAACAGAATATTGGAAATTTAAGAGGAATACTAAAATCTGTCCAGGAAAAAGAAGCATGGCTAAGTGACAGTATGAAGGAGGCTGCTAAAAAAAGTCATGAAGTTCATAAGTTCAAAAAGCTGAACTTAACAGAATTTGTATGATTTTATAGTTGACTCATTCAAGCAATTTAAATGTAAATACACAATAATGTATGTAGTCCAAAAACTTTGAGAAACAACTTGCAGATGCATCACTAACAATACATCATTTTTTCAAAAGCCTCAGGAGCTGAAAATTTGTCAGCTCCTATAAGACCTGCTCATGATCAAAACGTAAGAGTATTGAGGGAAGATACAACTCTCTGTATCTGTAAATAGTTAAACACACAGTTACCTTGGAGAATCTTGGAAAAGTTGCTGGTTGCCATTCCAGAGTCCTTGTTTATGAAATCAAGACAGAAGATCTGTCTCAGCTGAAGAGATTTTGAAGAATCTAACAAAATAAACAGTAGGAAAATACTAGGGCCAGTAGTATACCAAGGGAATTTCAGAAAGAAATCGAGGATGAAGGAGTAGAATCATGACATTACCGTGCAACTTCTTGCTTACAGCTTTCTATTAGCATGGTGCTGTAATGGGATCCAGGAATTACCTGGACTACAAAAGTTGTTCTGGGTGTAGTGAGTTAAATAATAGAATGTAATACTTACATGGCTGGTGATGCTTTCATTGTGACTTTCATATATATTTGGGTTATGTCTTCCAGTCTTCTAAGTGGTTTGATAAAGTTGGTGGAGATCTGGTTGTGTCCGTGTGCTTTAATTTCTAAAGCCATCGTTATGGTCCATTGCCAGAAGTTCTTTAACAAACTAAGCTGTCATGAAAACAGCTGAGTATTGAAGCTAAAGGTAGAAATGGTAATTTCTAATAATAACCTGGTCACTGAGGAAGCCAGGCTACTGGACTAGATGCATCTTACAGTTGTTAATTTGCCATTTTAGTGTGTTGTATGTAAATAATAAAACATAAAATAATCTTTACTGATAAATACTTGAATTTTGTTTTATGTGATGTGGTTCCCCTAAATTTAGTCTTTGCTTTGTTATTATTAACAACTTTTTTTTCATAGGCTAGCACATCCTTCAAAGCTTATGTAAAGTAACTGATGTGTGCTTGTTTCTATTTCTCCTAATAAGTTGAATAATTGGTTAACATAAAAATTTTCAATTTTTCCAGGAGAGTAATGATTCTGTTATTGCCTTATTAAAAACATCTGCTGGCTCTGAAAAAAATACTGCTGGTCAGATAGTCAGGACAGTACCTGCTGCTGAAACTCTTTGCTGTCGAGATACCAAAGTAGCAAGATATCACCAGGATTTAGACTTGCCAACGTGGGGATATAGAGAAAGAAATCTTTCAGTAGAAGCAAAAAACCTGAAGGAAGGTGAAAAGAATATAGCTACTCCCTGTAAAAGAAAGCAAGATTTGCCTAGGTGTTCAAAGAAAGCAAAAAAATTACCTGTGAAGACCTGCTCTTCTTCACATGAAAGAAGATACAGCTATATTTCTGGACAAACAGATTCTACTGAAAGTTATCCTTGTGATACCAGGAGTTTGGGATCTGAAGAAAAAAAAGAATTGCTGGCAACTATAAAACAGGCAGTGGCTTTCGTAACTACCATGATATTTCAAGATGGTTCCTCACAGCTCAACTCAGAGCAGGTTAGTGAATGATGTGTTTTGTTTAGAGTCAGTTTTATAGAATGGTTTGAACTGTGCATATGACTGATAAATGTAAAAACCATGTTCATTGGGAGAGTAGAATCTGGACCAATTTTGTATATTATTGCTTAGCAAAATCTAAAAATAAAATTAGGTGAACCTTAATACTTTTGACTATATTTTATTTTTAATTATCAACTAAAACTTAAGGAAAATGAAACTGTTTGGGCTGAACAGGCATTTGTATACTTCAAGTGGGACTGTCTCAACTAGAATATATTTTCCTGCTTTGTACTGTGTCTGTCACTGTGGATTTTTATTTTAAGGGTGAAATACTTGCATGCGTGTCTACTCTGTCAATGGTGTGGACAGTTACTCTGGTATGCATAATAGGTTTCATATTGTGAAATATTTGGGAAGTTTTCTTTAGAGGATTACATCAAATCTGTCAGAGGAAACACTATTGTTATTATGCTTAGCAGGCCTTAACCTCATCTGTAAAAGGAGTTGTTGTCTTAGTGAAGAATCAGATGGATCAATCTTGTCCACCCAGTTACTCTTCAACAGACTGTACCCGGAGCGCTGCTAATGAAAATGATAAATTAATTTATTTAAAATCTGAGTGGTCATCTCTTTGGGAGCAGGAACAGCAAGCTCACAAGAAATTTGCTTGGTGAGAGCATGTAGCAAAAAAAAAAATACTGTTTTGCTTTACATGTGCTTATAGCAACAATGTTGTTAGTTACATGGCATCGTTTTAATCTCCTTACACATCAAGCTAATTGAATTCATATGAGCTGTATTAGCTTTGTGTCAAGCTTGGGCTAATATAAACGAAATAAGAATAGACCCTTCCTTTGGACTCAGCATATCACTAACTGCGACTCTGCAGAGCTAGGTTGGAATTCTCGTAGGAGTTGTTTACATGCACCAAGAAGTCCTTAATGAGCAGCTTGCAGCTATATGACTCCACAAAATAGGTCTTTCTTGTATCTTATCTTCCCATTCCTGAGCTGCCTAGTATATTTTTGATGGTTGTTATTATGATAAACATCCTGTCTGAGCTCTGGTAATAAGTTTAATTTTGGAGCACAATAGGCTTTTTTAATGGCTTTTGAGATCCTGAGTGAAGTTTTCATTACATTCAGCAATAATGGTATGTCAAAATTGCAATATCAGTTTTTAAAGTGCTTTATGTATCTGCTTAATGGTTGAACTGAAACTTAAAAAACATTCAATTATATTTTAAACTTCCAGGCAGCATAACTAAAAGAATTTTTATTTCTTACTATTAACTTTGAAATTGGATACCACAAAGGGAGGAATGAGGGCTGAGTCTGATTCTAAGATATAAGTCACATGTTAAAACTAATTCAGACTATTTTCTAGCTTTCAGAAACAACTGCTTTATAGGAAATTGCTGATTTGGGGTCATAAAATCATAAAGCATTCATTTTCAAGATGCTGAACTTGGTTGTTAGTTGCATCTCTGCCACTGCTCTACTATGACTTTGAACAAATCACTTCAGCAGCTTTAATATTGGAATTACATGACAACTAGTTTAATAGCTTGTTAGTTTGAATATAGGTTGTACAGAACTGAAAATAACCTATCAATAAAGCAAGTACATGGGAACAGTAAAAATACAAGAATAAACAAGTTGAGTAAGTGTATTACCCAAAGGTTTACTCTAAATGCTAATTATATCTTGTAAGAATGATGCAGTTATTTAATACTGAATCTACACTGTGTATAATAATACTTTATGATCTACTCAGTTTCTAATTTGCCCAGTAACTTGATACTGTGGTCACCAAAGATAGATAAACTTGAAAGCCCTAATAAAAAATAAAAAGAAGTTGCCAAAACGAGAGCTCATTAAAAAATATGACACAATTAGTAAAATCTATATACTAGTATTTTTAATTGGTAAAATCTATTTCAAATAACATGGATGTGGGAAATACAGACATTTTCAGAAAGAATGGAAATATGTGACATAAGATGAAGCATGCTAGATTTAAATAGCATAGTAGCAGTAGGCCATTATGACAATTCAGATTGTCTAGTGACTTTTAAATAATTATTTTACAATACTATGTTAATTCAGACAGAAGCCTGTGTGATCTTATTTGGTATATTAAGGTATTACAGGGATGCCAGTTGCTATTTCAGATTAAGATTGCGTTTACTTTTGAGTGTCAAATAATGATTTGTTTTCTCAATGCATGTTAGGGTATATCTTCTAGGACACTTAATTCATTACAGAATGAAACTTCAGGTGTTAATATTAAAATACAATATTCTGTTCTTACAGGAATAAACAAATGTATTTTGTTAACTGTTTTGTATTAGTTGATAATTAAGTATAAAGTAAATAGAAGCACTAATTCTAGTAGCAATGTAGGGTGTGTTAACAAACTACTTCTTGTGCAGGCAAGTGTTGTTTCAAATGCTACATTGCAAAGTTCCGATTATTTGCTTCAACGCTAAAGATTTCCTGAGGACTCTACTTCAAGTTTATGGTAATGAAATTAGCTGGAAACAAGGTAACTATCTAATCTAATCTGTGACCTAAACCTGTAATCTCTGTGGTTTTGATGTTTCTGTTAAAATTACAGGGTGTAGAAGTAACTACATTGGCGATTAAGTAATATATTGGAAAATGGAGTTTTAATACCATGGAAAAGAACATGCTTCTTGGGTGGGTTGTGACCAGAGGCTAGGCATGTCAAGATGGTGTATTCTCAGGGTAGAGATCAAATCCTTGAATAATTTAAGGATAGCTTCCAGCTAAAACAAAAGCTCTCAACACAGTCCTGACTGTGGCTGAAAATGTCAAACTGCTTCATGTTTCATGTTTCATGTTCCCTTTCTCTGCTGAAGAGGAAAGGCTGAAATAAATTCCAGAGGTGCTCAGAGTTATCAGACATCACTTGAGTGGATCTTCATAAAAATATGGCACGCTTTGCCACTGATGTTTTGCAGTCAAAGGACAGGACTTGAATAGCATTTCATAATCTTCAGGAAAGAGTGCTTATATCAGCAGAACGAACTTTATCCCAGCTTGATCCTGTTCTCGCTTCACTGCTTCCAGCTTTGTTCTATTTCAGTTCCATATGTGCCTTTTCCTCACCTTGAACATGTTATTATTTTTCCAGTACTGAATTGGTGGCTGTAACTCATTACTGCTACCCTCACCTTAGGTGAACATTTTCTTTGGGAAGGAAGGGATAAATGGATGGATGGTTAGGGGTGTTGGTTCTTCATTGTTTTTTTTGGCTAGAGACTGTTCTCATTGTAAATAAAGATAGGAGAAAAGGATCTTCGGGGTATCTCAGTGAACTATTTGGTAACAGGTTTCTCTTCTTCCAAGTATCCTTGGTAAGATGTAGTAGTTGTTGTTAGAAAAATCGGTGTGCGTTTCATACAGTCATGAGCTTGTGAATGGCCAGCATCTCATTAGGCAGAGCCTTCCTGAGGCCTCTGGGCATTTTTCAACAGCCATCAACTGCCAACTGTTACTGCCCCTCAGTGAGGCTGTGTTGCTTAGTCAGCCTCTTCAGTGTGTCATTGGAGTCCATGGCAAATCTGTCTGTTACAGTTGCCAACTTCCTGCAGTGGAACTCCTGTGGACACATCCAAACTTTGAATGCAGAGTTTGATATAGTTTCTTGAACTGCATGATTCTGAAGCTAAGACTGTCCTTTCATTCACAGAAAGACTCTCTTACAGCTACTGTAAAGAGAGTATCCTTGAAACAATTTTTTAAGTAGTTCCTTTGCATCTGTTGGCTCCTAAGGTGAATAACTGTTTGCATTCAGAGAAAGGGGTAGTGAGCTACCAAAAATGGGAAGGAATGACAAAATGCACTGGTACAGGTTAGGAGCTGGTCTGCTAGAGAGCAGCTCCATGGAGAAGGACCTTGGAGACCTGTTAGACAACAAGTTATCTATGGGACAACAATGTGCCCTTGTAGCCAAGAAGGCCAATGGTATCATGAGTGTGTCCAGCAGATCAAGGGAGGTTCTCCTCCCCCTCTATTTGGCCCTGGTGAGACCACATCTGGAGAGTTGTGTCCAGTTCTGGGCTTCCCATTTTAAGAGGGACAGGGATCTACTTGAGAGAGTCCAGTGGGGGCTACGGGGATGATTAAGTGATTGGAACATCTGTCATATGAGGACAGCCTGAGAGACCTGGGGCTTTTCAGTCTAGGGAGAAGATTGAGGGGGGATCTAATTAATGTCTGTAAATATATGAGGGCTGGGCATCAAGAAGGCAGGGACAGCTTGTGCCCTGTGATAGGACAAGGGACAATGGATTTTGGCTCGAGCACAGGATGTTCCACCTCAACATGAGGAAGAACTTCCTTACTGTGAGGGTTACAGAGCACTGGAACAGGGTCCCCAGAGAGGTTGTGGAGTCTCGTTCTCTGGAGTTTTTCAAGACTTGTCTGCCTTTCTGAGTTTTATCAGTGGATGTGAATAAGCCTGATTCTCTTTAGAATAGTCCTACAGCTGTAACTTGTATTATGGGCATTTAAGTTTGCTTGTGGGTAACTGAGCTTGTAAGGCTGTGTAGCATGGAGTTCTCCCCAGCACTGTATATATATATATATATATATATATTCCAGCTATATATATATATACTACAATGCATGAATTGAGATTGTGGTTAAGAGGGAAATGATCCATAGGATGGAGCAAGCCTAGTGCTGTTTGCTATGTGAACATGAGAGAAAGTGCAGTGTAAGCAAAAGGCTGCTATAGATAAAAGGTTCTAATTTTTGTGAACAATGCATTGTGCAGCCATGTGTGAATTCATATATATGTTAAAGATCTCAGAAGTCTGATTGCTAAGAATTAATTCTTCTCCCCTTTGGCCTCCAATAGCAGTTTTGTGGTTATCAACCAACTTTATAGCAACAGAGGAAGACACAAGAAAAAATTAAATTTGAATTTTTTCAGTAATAAGAGAGGCTTTTACTGTAAATCTTAAGAACCAAAGTTTTGTTTACATTTTAAAACTTGGAAAAAAAGAGAGACAAAACCAACAAAAAAACAAACCCACAAAACAACCCTCTTAAAAAATATTCAGTATTCAACTTGCTCCTATGTAGTCATGATACTATTTGTCACAATTGCAAATTCAATATGTAACATTTTCATAGTGTAAATGCTTGTCTATTTCTGTGTCTACAGGAAAGATGAGCAAAATTTTAGGGGTATTTCTCAGCGTGGGAGGTAATTTAACTGTTTTCACTGTCAGAAATAACTTACTTTTGTAGTTGCTGATAGTGTTGTGCTAGATCCAAGGATTGCAGCCTGGCTGATAAACCCCAGCGACACAGTTCCCTCTTTTCAGTGTTTAATACAGAAGTATTTTTCTATGGGAACAGGAAATACAGATGCAGGCACTTTGAGAAATTCATCAGTAAGTAGTTTGTTTTGAATTGTTTGCAGTTGGGTTAAAAGGGGAAGGAAATTATGCAAGAATTGCTTTTACTTTCAAAATATTGCAAAAAATATTCTAGGTAATGCTTTTCTGATGGAGGAAAATTATTATATTAATACTACTTGTTAGAAATATAATTTCAAAGAAAGGGGAGAAGTGAAGTGGTCACTGCATTCTACCAAGATGTGATCATATTCTCCAAGGAACAGCTGTAAAATTCTGCTTCAAAACCACAAAATTCAGTAACAAAATTAATATATTATCAGATCTTCTTGCTATCTCCCTATAAACTGATTTCCAGCTTTTCTTTCCAAAATGTCTAATGCCATGTTCTTTAATTCCGGTGAACCTGTATTTAGTTAATTGTTTTTAACGATTTTGCTGAATTTCACAGCTGGTGAAGATACCACCTTATAGGCTGATGGACAGTAGGGGACTGAAATGTGAACCTTCCAGCATGTGTATGAAAAAAACTGTGAATTTTATTTTAATTCTTAATAAGAATGCGTGATTAACTTTTTGAGAAGTTATTCTAGGCACTATAGGAGTGTGTTACTGTCCGTTGAAACTTACTCAATGTTACAAAATTTAAGTATTTGTGTTTTGGACCATGGGGATATACTTTGGACTCATTAGCCTTCAGTGGTGGTTTGAATGATAAAAATAGATGTGCAGCCACCTAAATTATGGATTAAAAAAAAATAATAACTCACTTTTCAGAAGCCTTGCTTGTTCAGACACAAGTGTTATTACGTGATTATAGGGCTTCTAGGGTACAAGTTCACAGACATCAAGTGGGCTTAGAGCATGGAGAGAGGTCAGTCACATCAGCACATATCCATCAGTACAGATGTTTCTGCAAAAAACAGCCAATTTACTTTAAAACACTATTTGTGGACTGCAATTGTTCAGAAGCTACTTCATTAATTAAGCTGTTAGTGTAAGGAGTGGACAGGCAAACAGGCAGAAGCTATAAACTTGCCAGTTATGTCTACATTTGATGCCCCTTTTGTGAGTCAGCATCCTTAGTCTTGTCTCTTTCCTCAGCTTGACTCAGTCTTTTGTTCTTCATGTATCACATCTATTCTTAGTTACCATTTATCAATGTTGTCATCCTGATTCCCAGCTCTGAGTTAAATATTGAAGTCTTATTTCCTTCCTGCTCTACTTCAAGTCTAGTTTGCTTCCTTGCCCCAACAATCTCCAGTGCCATTATGCTGACTTGTTCACTCAAGTCCCAGTTTGTGTCCCTCTAACATCCTGTGATTTCCCTTCCCCCATTCTTTATCGAATTAATTTGTTCTCTAGACTCTCCTATTTTATTTTTAGCTTCTCTGTTTTCTTAGTTCTTCTTGTGAATCTTAGCTCTTTGCCAGGTTTATTTATCTCTTCAGCCTTCTTGCTCTGACTTGGCTGCTAGGTTCCTAACAGTTATCTGGATCCATATGGATCCAAGCCACGTGATAATCATGTGTCTTGTGCCCCACTACTTCAGTTAAGCTCCTTCTCTATTGTACTGGTCTTATCCACCTGATGTAGTACCTGGAATGACTGCTATTTTATTCGGTAGCTTACGACTCATCCACACACCTCTCTAGCACAGAATATGTGCTATTTGCTGCTGGTCTGTAAATTTGGTGCTGTACCAAAAGGCTCACTAAAAAGGATCATTTTCTCATCTCTTAAAAATTAGGTGGACCAATATGCTAAAGGTGCTCCAATGGTTCTTCCCCAACTGTGTACCAAAATGCATGCCTCTGCAGCAATAATGTGTTCTGATTTGTCATAATATAAACTAATTTTCAATCAGATCTGATTCTGTTGTGTTTGTGCAGTAACAAGTAATTTGGATTCCTTCTGTATTCTGTTTGGATCAAATAATGGGTGAAGCATTGCTCTTGTCACTCTGCATCTGCTGTAATGTTTTTGTTCCAGACTTCTATTTTTCTTCAAATAATGGGGCTGTTTTACAAACAGTATGCTTGGATTGTGAGTCTTGTGTACAAGGCAGATTTTTATACCCTGCTTGGAGGATGGGTTATATTTACCCGTTGGTTGGCCGCTGACTCGTGCACTGTGAGGACACAGGAGCAAAAGTTTAGATGTACTGGTGCCTCAGTCCGTGCCAACCCTCTCTCCCTAGAAACACAACCAGGAGCAATCAAGGTTAAGCAATCAAAACCTAGACTATCCATTAGTCTAACCTCATGAAAAATGTTGCTGTCTGCAGGTTAAGCAGGTTCCATTAAACAAATTCTCACTGTCATGTTCTCCTCCTTCAGCTTAGTCTTCTAAACTAAATAAACCAAATAAATTTTCTCTGTAGGTCATGTTTTCTAAATTTATTATTATTTGTGGTTCTCTTCTTTAACCTATTTGTCATTTTTTAATGTCTGTCTTAAAGTATTGTGACCAAGTTGCTCCAATACTGCATTGATAAACACTCCTGAGGATGTAACTGAAGTATTTGTCAACAACTTTTTACACAAATAATCCTTAGTTTAATATAACTGTTTTACATAAAAAACCTAAGAACTATCATAACATGTTATACTTAATTCCATGTAACCTATTTTCCTGCCTCCAGCACAGACCAGTATGTGGTTCTTGGGGAAGAAGCAATGGACATGCAAGCTCATTAATTTAGTCCTCTGGAATGCTGTCCTGGGTTCTATGGTTTGTGATGCAGGAATTTTACAGGACAGGGCTGCTGTTTTTGCCATTACAGGCTGGGATGTAAATTTATTCCATAATTTTGATTGTTCAGTCATCATTGAAGATCCAGGCCGCAGGAAAGAAAATCTACATCTGCAGCATTTTTCAGATCCTCATCTTTCCTCACAGGAATTTAGTAATGGAAGGCAGCACTTTATTTTTTACATTTTGTGTATTAGCCTGATAAACAAATTTAATAGGTTGACATTAGATCTATTTTACTGATCATGTTATTGGAGGTAAGGATCGTAATCTGTGTCTGTTTGCATTTCCAAATGGTCTTCTAGCCAACTGAATGAGGTGGCATGGCTCTGTGCAGAGCACGTCTGGATGAGAAGGGAAGGAAGTGAATAGTTCAGGCACAGAACAGTACTGATAGGACCAAGAAAATTCCTCATTTTATAAGTGGTAATAGAATTGTGACTTCAATGTTAAAGGTAGCATAGTGATACTATTTTTCCATACTTGGTCTGCGCAAAGTGTAAATATAGGAACAGGTAAAATCTTGAATATTCATGGTCTGTAGTGCTCTGTGAATTGTTTGACTGTCAGAGGTCTAAGAACATTAAAAAAATGTTAAATACAACAAGAGACTAGAAGATGTAATTGTATATTTCTGTATTTCTTTCTTGAAATAGGTATTCTAAATACTTGTATGTTAGCATTAAAACCTTTTTTTATTTTATTTATGTCAGTATCAAAACTTAGCTGTGAACTTGGATAAGCTTTATAATGTAATGATGGACCTTGCTCATGATTTGCAGGTAAGATATAAAAAGTAGTCACTCAGATATAACTTCTGAGGTTATAATGGATTAAAGAGTTAGTGATGTGCTTCTCATTCAAATCAGAATCTCTACTCAAGTTAAATAGAAGGCTTCAATCCTTACTCATTTACAGTGCTAGTCAACTGTAAACCAAAAATAAATAAAGTTGCCCATTCAAGTTTGCCATATTTTCCAGAAGGAGGAAATGAGTATAGTGTCTCAAGGTTAATCTTTAGAAGAAACTTTTCCTCTGTGACAGGTAACTAAATTTTTAAATGAAGATTCGAAGAACAGGAAATATTCAGAATATCATGACTTTTCTTTTGGTATTTTAAAGTTTAAGGAAATAGTCTAAAAAGTGTTAACAGAGTTTAAACAGAGTGTAGCTGGGATTTTTCAACATATTCCTTGTGTATAAAATCTCTCAGCATATTTGTTGCTCTGGGTTATGTTAGACAAGCACTGGTCAAACACTGGAATGGGCTTCCCAGAGAGGTGGATGACGCTCCAAGCCTGTCAGTGTTTAAGAGGTATTTGGACAAGGCCCTTAGCTTTTGTTCAGCCCTGAATTGGTCAGACAGTTGGACTTATGGTTGTTGTAGGTACCTTCCATGTGAACTATTTTATTATATTTTAGCCTGTATTGCAGTTCAAAATGCATCTCAAGAAATCTGGAGGAATTTTTGTTTGTTTTCTACCTGTAATCATATACCTGGGAAGTGTCAGAATTTAGGGACATGCTCACGTTCTGGTGGAAATAACATCATAGAATCCTAGGGGTTCTCCCTGAAATTGATGGTATCACGTGTAGGGCTTAGACCATTAGTTGATGGAACCATATTAATCTGGTCCAGCAGTATGATGAATCAGTCTGTGAAGGAAGGAAACAAGGAATCATCAAAGGCACAGAAACTCTGAGAACCAGTTTGCAGAAGTTTTTAGACAAGTGTTGCCGACCAATTGCTTCAGTGGTTAGTGAAAAAACAGGCTTTCTGCTGCTCCTTGCAAATAAATTGGGTGCATAACCCCATCATCTTTCTTTTTTTTTTTCCTAATAAAAACAAAATTATGAATTCTGAATCATTGCTTAACTGTTCAATTGAATAAAGAAAACGGGATAAAAGCATGTCCTATTATAACGGAACTGGCTCTAAAAATAAACTGTTTAGAAAAATACAGTATGCACATTATTTTATTACTATTCCTGTACAAGTGTATTACAACTGCCCACAGAATGAAGTGATAATGGACTGCAGTATTTGGATACTATAATTCAGACTAAATCATATTTAATCCTATAAACAGTGTTGTCAAATAAAAAGGGATTTTACAGAAAGTGAAATACTGCTTACTGGAAAATGGAACCATATAATGTCACTGCTCTATGTTTTAAGATTAAAATTGGCTGATGTATTTGTATCTTGCTTTACAGGTTCAAGGCCTGTGGAAATTATTTTGCACATTAGAGCTTCCACTTATCAAAATTCTGGCAGGTATGAAAGTTCAGTTCCAAACATGAATCATCACCATTTTCAGACAACTGATGACTATGATCTCGTAGCATGTTTTACTTGAGACTACTACATGTTATCCTAGCCTGATAACAACTTTTTGAGTTTGAGATTCTGTTTTTTAGTCTAAGAAGCATCTAAGATCAAAACTGTCAGTTTTAAGTGTTCTCAGTTTATAATTATATTTACAGTGATGGAAACCCACAAAATACATGTGAACAAACAAGAAATGAAAAAAACGTCAGAGATTCTGGGGGTAAATTTTGTCTTTATTTTTTCTCTTGGGAATTGTAAGATAATTTTTTGCTTCTACTGGAGATAACTGATTAAAAAGAGGAGGTATCTTTTTGTTTTGTCATGTTTGACAGGACAATTTGGAGTCTCTAGTATTTTTATTTTATAATTGTAAAGAACAATATTTGCATGTTTATTTAGGCAAGCTGAAAAGGGACACTTGCTTCCTTAGTCTTGCCCCAGAACTGAGATTGATTTCCAAAATGCACAGGTCCTTTTGCGTTGTAGAGTAAAAACTGTAATTGCTCTTTCTGAATGAACAGTTATCAGTAACCATCTTCCTGAGAAGTGACAGATATTCCTTTCTGTATAAGAGTCTGGAGCCAGATTCTTTTCTGTTGTTTCCAGTGACAGGATGAGGGGCAACAGGCACAAGCTGGAACATGGGAAGTTCCATTTAAATATGAGGAAAAAATTCTTTCTGGTGAGGGTGAGAGAGCCCTGGGACAGGCTGCCTGGGGGGGCTGTGGAGTCTCCTTCTCTGGAGATATTCAAGACCTGTCTGGATGCAGCCCTGAGTAATGTGCTCTAGGGGATCCTGCTTTAGATCCAGAGGTCACTTCCAACTCTGATGAATCCGTAATTCTATGAAAACACTCTTTACAACTTGCATGTTCTGAGCATTGTAAGTTTGCCATTTACCCATTGATAAAAATAGCTACAAAGATAATATTTTGTAGCATAAAATCTGACTAGATAATCATAGTGGTCTGACATACTTTACCAAAATAATTTGCATAGCTCTGTTTCTCACAGACCTCTGTAATCTTGAGTAACCTAAATTATTTTCCACAAATTTTGGTACTTCTTTACTACAGTAAATCCCCTCCCCAGATAATAGAATCACAGAATGGTTTAGATTAGAAGGAACCTTAAGGAATCTAGTTCCAACACCCCTGCATGGGCAGGGATATCTCCCACTAGACCAGGTTGCTCCAAGCCCCATCCAACCTGGCCTTGAACACTTCCAGGAATGGGGCATCCACAGCTTCCCTGGGCAACCTGTGCCATTGTCTTACCACTCTCACAGAAAATAATTTCTGCCTAATATCTAACCTAAATCTACCCTCTTTCAGCTTAAAACCCCTTGTCCTGTCACTACAAGCCCTTGTAAATAGTCTCTCTCCAGCTTCCATGTAGGCCCCCTTCAGGTACTGGAAGCTGCTGTAAGGTCTCCCTGGAACCTTCTCTCCATTAAGAAATATAGATTAAATAGTATGTAAGCAATCTACTAGACCAAATTTTGATAGCCAGCAATGATTACACATTATCAAGTACCTTATTTTTAAATAGAAGTACAAGATGCACATTAACGTAGGAAGTAGCAGATTATTGAAGAAAATAATAATGTAAGCAGAATAATGCTGATGTGCTAATTTCTAGTTGCGACTCAAAGAACTTGAGCAGGAAGCTCATCAAGTTGCTGGAGAACGATTCCTTTTGACCAGCAGTTGTCAACTTAGAGAGGTAATCTTTATATTCCTGTTGCTGATACAGAATTGGTACAGAAAAAATAGAAAACATATAAAATTGTCCTTACAACTTCAGAATTCTTGTTCTTTGATAATAATCTTATTATCTGATTTTAATGGAGGGTGTCCTGGTTTTGTTGTTGGACCTGAGTCAAACAATGACAGAGGGCATAAGTTTTTCATAAATTGGATAATGTTGGATAATCCATATTTGAGTATTTTTACAAAAATTATGCATTTTATTTTGGTAAATACACTGCTTTGTAAATTGCTCAAAAATAAGGATTTCAGCTTTCAAATTCTGTGTTAGTTCTTGCTACAGTATGGTCTATTTTTCTTGAAATCTGTTTTCTAGAATTAAGCTCAGGCACCAAATAATTTCCCTTTCCATTTCAGCACTTGAAGCACTGAAACAATTCTCTTATGTGTTTTTTTGTACTGTAGGTACTATTTGACAAGTTAAAACTGCATACACTCTGTGACAAACTTCACAGAACTGAAATGCAACAACTTGTGTCCACCTCAGAAGTTGTGGTGAGATGGGGAGGGGTTTTAAAACCATCTGCACGACTTAGAAAAACTTCTAAGTTATGTTCCAGTGAAATTGTCATTTGCCTGAAGTTTTCCTAAGAATCTTAATTAATTTTTGTATTATACTCATCACACTTCATTTACTTATGCCAGAAATGAAAGTTGCACTTCGTTGTGGGGAAAAACTAGTTATTTAAGCTAAAGTTCAGCTATAAACCAGAGTTAAAAACTTCAGTACCAGTAGCATGTATAACCATACTCCTAAAAGAGGGACATTTTCTTATTGATCCGATTGTGGCAGCTCAGTATGACTGACTGGTTGAGTGACAGAGATCACTGGTGAAAGGAAAAATGTAAATGTGAAATCTGCTTGTGAAGGAAATAGAAACCCAGAATTTCTCTTTGCTGTCAGATTTGGACTAAAGCCATTTTGTCATCTTTTAATGGGCCCTTAACTCACTCATTCATGCTATGTGAGGATGTCTGTGGGAAATTATTTGATACCTGTGGTTTTAATTAGAAGTCATCAGTTTCTTTGTATGGTCCATTGTTTAACTTGTGTCTATGAGTTTTCCTCAGGCTTTTTTTCCCAACTGTGAAGATGCTTGTCTTCAGTAAGAGGGGTTGTATTTGTAGTTAGATCTGCAGGATCATGATAGAATCTTGTTCTTTTAGAGCAATAATGACTAGTTTAGTTATTTTGATACACCTTTACATGATATCAAGTTATCAGATTGAGGGCAATTAATATGAAGCTTTGTTGTACTTACAAATATCCAATATCTATTTCAAATATTTCATACATTATCTTAAAATTCTATGACAAGTTAGAACCAAAGCTTTATTTTATTTCTTTTGGACTTGACAATTTCATTCTTTCTTGAAAGTTTGCTGGAACTTGTATTACGGGTTGAACAGGAGAAATTCTCCTGTTGGATTTTGTATAAATATGTATGTGTGTATATATATATATATTATTTTGTATACTTTTATCATGTTTCCTCTTGTTTTGATGTTGTCTAGCACAAAAATGAACAAAGAGCCATCAGCAATCTCCCCCATGCTCCAGTGCTTTCAACGTTGTGGAAAATTGCTGTGTCTGCATGTCCTTTTGCCCCCCTCAGGGACAGGAAAAAAATGAAATGGGAAGGGGTAATCTCCAGCCCTCCTGCTGAGGCAGGAAAGAAGGAAGGCTTCTTTGGGCCTAGGGTGAGATTGCTTGAAGGACCTAATACTTTAACCAGTATTTTATCCATTCAGCTTGGCAATAGAATTTCTTGCTTCAAAACTTACTCTATTCAGATTGTTAAATAAGTTAACTAAACAGAAAAGCATACAAGTAATTCACATTCTTTATTTTGCAGCTAACTAAGTTGCAAGATCTTCATCCTTTGCCTAAGATAATTTTAGAATACAGACAGGTATATGTGATACTTTTCACATAATGTAGTTGTACTGAGGCAAAATTAGCAAGAAATACAGCAAACTCACAGCTAAATAATATTTTTGTAATTTGCTCTAGCGTAAGTTTATTCACATTCATTTAAATTTTGAAGTTGTAGTTATTAGGAGTTTTAAAATTTAATGTTTAAACTTCTGTTTTGCACTGTTTTATAGGTTGCAAACAACTCTGTTGCAAAGACAATTGAAAAACTTCACTGTTAAATTTGTCTACTGTTCCAAGACACACTGTCAGGGCAAAACATTTATTTTTTGTGTTTTGAGGAAAGTGAAGGGGATAACTTGTTACTGGTTTTTAGGTGATGAGCCTACTGAAAATCCAAAATAACCTAGTTAGTCCGCTCTCACTCTTAATGATTGGGTTTTCAGTGAATGACTTTCGAAGATTTAAGAGAAAAAAAAGAGAGTTTTTTTTTCTGTGTGATGTTTTTGTGCAGTTTATTGACCTGGGGTTATAAAATGTAAAATAAATTCCAATCGTTAATTTACTACTATTTGCAAAGACCTGGCTTTAGGGTATAACCCAGCACTTACCTAACTTACAGTAATAGTTCAGGCTATTTGGGAGCATACATCCATTATTTACTAAGATAAAAATGCATTTGGAGATTAGATTCTTTAATTTGAAAAATCTCTTATTTTTATAAATCATAGAATCATAGAATCCTAGGGGTTGGAAGGGACCTCAAAAGATCATCTAGTCCAACCACCCTGCCAGAGCAGGGTCACCTAGAGTACATCACACAGGAATGCATCCAGGTGGGTTTTGAATGTCTCCAGTGAAGGAGACTCCACAACCTCCCTGGGCAGTCTGTTCCAGTGCTCTGTCACTCTCACAGTAAAAAATTTTTTTTCTGATATTCACCTTGAACCTCCTATGCTCCAATTTGAACCCATTACTCCTTGTCCTATCACTGGTCATCACTGAAAAAAAAAATAATTAAAAATTAATAATAATTAATAATTAAAAATAAGCTTTTACCTCTAAACTTCTATGTAATTTAGGTTCATAAGATGAAATCAACTTACGTGGATGGACTACGAACATGCATGAGAAAGGTAGAAATAGAAAATGTACCCTTTAAAATATGGTATTTGAAATCATACAAGAATGTGAAAAGATTGCAGTATTTATGTCTTAAGAACTCATATGGAAAATTATAAAGTATTTCTATGGTTATAAAGTATTTCTATTGATTTTGTAGTTGCAATGTTTTTTCTACTAGCACTTACATTAAATAAAATTAAGATGTATGTCTTCATCCTTTCCATTTTTTTGATTTTTACTTTGCTCAATTACAGGGATTTATTTCCTCTACGTGGAATCAGACAGGAACTGCAACTGGCAGACTTTCAGCCAAACATCCAGTAAGTGGGCCTATTAAAATATTTACATTTTAATTATAATTCAATAATAATATGTATAAAATATTTCACATATTCTTAATACAAAAAATGTCTTATATGTCTGTCTAGCAGTTGTCATATTGTATGCAAATGGTGGACAGAAAAAGCTTTATTAAATATGTGGTTTACTCTAGAACATTTATTTTCATTACTATTTTAACCAGATCACAATTGAGTGTTTTTACCTGAAGTAGAAAGGTAGAATTGTGAGCCATGCATGCACCCTCTACATTTTTACTGGATACTTCTTTGTAGTGAATTCTTGGTGTTCATGAACCACTCCTTGTAAAGGATCAGTGAGCCCTGGAAGCTAACCTGGGGATTATGGAAAGAAAGGAAGAACTGGAGCAAGACCAGAAGCAAATATTTTTTTTTTCTGGAATTGGGCTTTAGGTCTCATGGCAAAGAAGGGCAAAGCAAACTATGCTGTTGCTGTGGAAGTCTTCCCAGATGCTTATGTGGCTATGACACTTAGTGCTTCCTCTCTGTCCTCTGACTGTAATGATCTCCATGGACTTTCTGGACTGCAAAGAGCTTGTTTCCCCTCCCAACCCCCCCTCCTCCCCCGCAAGTGACCTTTCTAAGGACATATTTAAATATATTTTTAAATAACATTTTACTTGGAATTTAGGAAGTGTAGTGGCCTTTGTCGGTAGGGATGGGTGAGGCCTTTTGTATTCTATTTCTGTTGCAGCCCATAGCTGCGTGGGTGACTGTACAGGACCTGGTGTGGGAGGAGAGAGGGCTGCAGGCTGCTTCAGGGGCTCAAGCCAAGACATAGGCAGGGGAATTACAGCACAAAAGAGTGACTACCTACCTGCAGAAGTGTTCTGTTTGGCTTAATCATGGCCTTTCTTAGCAAAAACCAGACCTCTGGACCTGTGGGAGAGGGTGAATAAATGCAGAAGTGGGACTTCGCTCATGGCAGCTAGATGGAATCCATGAGGCTGTTGTCCTATTAACTTTTGACCAAAAGCATGGTCAGTTCTTATCCATGCAGGTTTGGGTACTATTTATCTGTCTGTGTGTACTAGCCCTAAGATTCACGGCTACAAATGTCATTAGAGGCTTTACACAGTCTTGGGAGAAAGGCCATGGTCTTCCATAGCTCTGTCTAGGACTAGAGATGTTAAACATGACAGGTGTTGTGACCACTTTGCATAGATGGGCTCATGTGGCTCTGAGCAAGTCCTGACTGGTATGGTGACTACTGGAGTTGTGAGAGAAACCAGTCCTGGGAGGTTCTCATCCTCAGTACTGGTGACTTCCTTAGCTCTTCTTTAACTATCTTCACAGTTCAGGTTTCATTTAGATCGTCTTACGCTCATGGTATGTATTTCCATAAAAGTTGTCATCAAAGAATATAGGAAGTGCTTGTACTTTTTGCTGAGTAAAAAACATCTAGGATTCTGAATTAACAATGGATCAGAGGAGTGTTACTGCTGCCACTGCTTCTCATGCACCCAGATGGGGGGAAAAGTGATGGGAGAGAATGGAAAAGAAGATATTGAAGGTCACTGTTTGCTAAATATTTTGATATGATGCACAGGCATTTATAAGTGAGAGCTGAACAGACCGAGGTCATGCTCAGAATGACAAAATCTACTTCTTTGAAAGACTTTTTTCCTGAAAAATAACACTGCTAAAGTTAGTGCTGTCTTTTCCTTACAAGAAAAAACATAGGCTTGGCCTTTTTTTGTGTGAAATGTTTATGGAACTTAGACCATCTGTTTCTGAATCATTTATTGATATAGAAGATAGACTGCAGTGCCCATAAGTGCTAAAAGATTGGAAAAATTCTTGCCAGAAATCATAAATATTGTAGATATTTTTGCAGTTACTATGATTTTATGTCAGATTTTAGCTGAATAATTGCTGAGGTAGTTTATTTTTAACTGTGTTTTTAAAACACTTTAAGGAGTGATTAAAGCAAAAGAGAAGTGTAAATCAGATAGAGTGAGAATTCAAATAGAAAAAAACTATCCCGTTTGCTGCAGTGTTTGTGGGAGATGTTTATGCTAAAGGTTTCTTTATCTTCTATATGTTTTGTAAAAGTAATGGATCTATTTATCCTCTTTCCTTGAAGGCATTAAATGGAGTCCAGGAAGGATTTACTCATAGGTCTGAGGGGAAATGACCAGATGTCCTGGTTAGGTACAGAGTAGGATTTCTTTTTCGGATAAACTCTTCTGTGATCTTCTTTCACACAAATTCACATCTAATGTATGGGTGTTATATATTTTTGGCTTTATGTGGGTGTCTGTCAATAGATAAGCTTATTCTCATGAATTTTCATTACTTCTGTGTTGCAGCAACTTAAAACTCTACTTCACTGGCTCTCCATGCATACATCTATTTTAGATTAACTCTGCACTCCATTTCTTCATATTTGGTTTCTTTTTCTTTTATGTGCTGCATAATTAGTGCATTTTTTCTCAAATAATAGTGTTCTATAATCACATAACAGAGACATATTTGGCACTGAATTCTCCTGCTATAACATTTTGACTGTCTATTTGCTACTCCAAGAGAACCTGCATATCCCAAACTTAAAAGAAATAAAAACCCTAAAATTCTTCAGTCAAATTATTTTGTAATATGTCCAAAAGCTGGCCATTTTTTCCACTCTGCATTCGATTACTTATGACTCTTAGAGGAAGCTAATTAGGTTTATTGTTTGAATATGCTTTTTTAAAATTTTAATTAGAATACTCCTTTGTTACATTGCTCATGTATAACTTTCCTATTAAGTGTATCTATTGCATTCATGAAGGCTTGTTTATGTTCACCAAACCTACCTTGAAATACCACTTTCCAGCCTCTCACCTTTTAAAGCAAAAATAAGCCATGACAGAGGTGGAAAGGCATAAAGCAAATTAAGATCAAGCTTCTTTCAGAATGAACAGAGAGAAATCCTAACTTGAGATACAAAGATTGCATATAATTAGATGTTCTAATTTGGTTTAAGATGTAAATTTCAGTGATAGAATCAGCTATTCTGTATTAAGCTTTCTTTCCTTCAGGCTTCTGCAGCAGTGAGAACTGAAATGCTACTAATAAGCTTGTAATTCTATACTTCAGAAGATATTTGTATCATTACAATAAAAAGCACGAAGTGATGGGCTTCAGGGGGCATTTCCTTCCATTTAGTAAGAAAAAGTTATGCTGAAGAAGAATAATTTATTTTACCTTCTCAGGCCAAGTGAGGAAAAAAAAAAGCATTCCTATTTCTCCTGTGGCAAAATTCATTTACCAGCTTGTCCTAAAAGGCAAGGAAATAAGAGAATTTAAGCTGTCAATAAAAGAAGCATGTTAGCCTTTCATTTGGAAAGACTAATTGGGGTATGTTGAATGTTAATGTGCTCAAAGAAGGCATAAAAAACCTGAAATGTTGAATATACCTGTCTCTCCAACAGATATAAGTAATATTTTCTGATAGTGAACGCATGATAGAGAATTGCATGCTTATTAGAAAATGTGTTACTAATAGTGTTTGGAAGATGAATAATTAATTACCTCTCTGGTTTTCATTCTAATGGGAGAGGCAATCTCTTGACATAGAGACTTCTCTGAGTAGTTGCCATAAAAAATGACTCTGTTCTGTCAAATTTAGCAAATGAGGTTGCTTTTTCTTTTAATTATTGTTACTGTATCTCTATGATTTGGGACAATGTGGATGCATTGCTGCCTGTTTACCTTCCCTTCATAACAAGAGAGATTTTGGGTCCTTAGCAAACCCAGAGGTGCAGACCAAGCGAGACTGCCTGTCAGTGGCAGCTCTCCAATTTTAGGCATTTTCTCCCAGGCCTCATTAAGGCTACAGGCTGATCTGGGATATTACCAATACTCTTTCTGAAAGCTTGTAGTCACAATTGGACCTTATTTATTTATTTATTTTAAAAAGAGCCAATGCCTGGGCTGCTTTTGAAACTGCACGCTATTAGGAGTGTATGTTTTGTAAACTTGTTTTCATACACTGTCCTACTAAAAGGAATGTTGACTTAAAATGGACAGACAGTATGGGTCTTACATTTGCATTGATCTTACTATTAAGTATATTTATTGGAAAGCACTGGGGATGGAGACAAGCCATCTTACAGGTTCATCTAAAATGTCAGAACTCTTCTATAGTGTCATCTAAGCTAATAAAATCACTTTTAGGAAAGTATGCTCTGATGTGAGCCTCACAAAATGGTAGCTTGTCTTAACAGAGATCAGAATGTCTATGTTTTCTTGGACCTTTGCATCAAAGGAATTTAGGGACATATTTTCTGGACAGTACAAAGAGCTGTTACTCGGATGAGTCCATGTGCTGTCAGAGAAAGAGTGCACGTGTCATTTGTTATGGCTGGATTGTATTCTCTGAGTAGCTCTTGCATTCAGTGTGTATTTTTGTGCCGTGTTTCTTTTCAGTATATTTATTCCAATACTTGAGTCATATGCTGATTATGGCTCACTAATAGCACTAAAATAGTATCTCATTTTATGAGTATTCAGAGTTTTGATGTTTTTACTATCTCTTTTGTTGTTGCTTAATTTTTTTAGAAGTGTATTTAATTGAAGGCTTTAGCATTTAAAGATACCATATTTACAACATTGGAGACAAAAGTTCACTTTTCTCTTCCTCACTCACCACAGTTTTTGGTTTATGATATGAAAATTTTACTTAAAAATGAGTGAATGAGCATGTTGGCAAGACTTGAGTTCAATTGCAACAACAAAAATAGTGGTTTGTATAAGCATCACTGGAGATAGAGTAGGACAGAGGTCATCTTGCTGACTCCCATGTGGCCTTGTCCTCAGTTCTCCCTTACTAACATAATCAGCTGCTGGCTATGGTTCAAAGGAGCTTATGGTTAAGGACCACTTCTGTCAAATCAGGAATTATACTTTCCTCACCGGGAGCAAGGAAAGAGATGTTGGTTATTTAGGTTTCCTTTAATTCCTTCAATCAACCTCCTGTTCACAGGCTTTTGTAGTTTTTTAAGAAGAATTCCCTGCTAACAGATGCTCAGTAAATTCCTCAGGATGTAGAACAATCTTTTTTGAGATGCTAAATTTTACTTTCATAGAACAGCCGTTGCATCTTTTCTCTAGAAAGTAAATTCCCCATCTGAAAAACGTCATTTTTCATGTGTTTAGTATATGTACCTTTGGGCAATATTCCTTTGACACTGTTTACTTTAAAGCTATAATATACAGCTATTATACAACTAGTACAATATTTACTATCTCCAACTGCCATTCAAAGGGTTTTTATCTCTGTCTTAGCACTTTTTTTTTTTTTTCTCACCAAAACCAAATCGGACTGTCTTGGAGTTCATCCTAGAGTTTGACAGCCTCCTGTATTAATTAACATTAGTTTAGCAGAGCTTATGTTCTGTGAGTATTTTTATTTCAGGAAATTGAAATAAATAATTACATTTAGTCAGTTTATATGCACCTGGGTCAGCATAACCCCAGGCACATATACAGGCTGGGGTGAGAATGGCTGGAGAGCAGTCCTGAGAAGAACTTGGGGGTGGTAGTAGATGAGAAGCTTGGTATGAGCCACCAGTGTGTGCTGGAGCCCAGAGAGCAGCTGCATCCTGGGCTGCATCAAAAGAAGCGTGGCCAGCAGGTCCAGGGAGATGATTCTGCCCCTCTTCTCTGGTGAGACCCCCCCTGGAATACTGTGTACAATTATGGTGCCCTCAGCACAAGAAAGATATATACCTGTTGGAGAGGGTCCAGAGAAGGGCCACCAAGATGATCAAAGACCTGGAGCACCTCTGCTATGAAGACAGGCTGGGGGAGGCTGGAACCTGGTGATCTTTAAGGTCCCTTCCAACCTTAACCATTCTATGATATGTGGGAAACAAAATAAATCTTTGTCTCTTTGAAAGATGTGTAGAGCTGCATACATACAAACTCCCTTGCTTGCTGGGCAAAGGTTAGTATTTGTCAGTATATAACCAAACATCTGGGCTGACCCCATGATTTGACAAAATTATTTGTCACAGAACATGTCAAATCAGTAAGTTAGTAAAACATCATAATTTTTGTTATTTTAGAAATCAGTTTCTCACATGCTGCTACAATATTATTACCTGAGGTCATTGCCAGGTCTAAATTTCAAGGAATATATCAGAAAGAGGATTAGTCATAGGAAGTCAAATACTGTGTTCTTACGGCCACCTCTCTGAAGTAAGAAGTTGCCCTTTTCTTCTTCCTTTGTATTCACTTTGAAAGCTGCTTAAACTTGTGGGAAGGTGATTAATTACTTCTAAGTCTCCCACTTGACTGACATCTCAAACTTTGATAATTCTCTGCTGCTGGGTAAGGCAAGAGAGGAGTGCATTACCTTTGAACGGTTTCTCACTGCTGGAAAACAGTGACTAGTACCAAAAACTAAGAGATCTTTTACCCAGGGTCTGCATGTTTCTGTGTTTGTGGGTTTTTTTCAGAAGGGAATTATAAATGTCTTTAATTTTTAACTAGCCACTAGGTGGCAATTGCAGACAAGTCAAGATTTGCTGAGGCATGAATGTACACATACATAGGGGGCTGGTACCTCTATGGTGGCCTTGCCCATTCTCAGATTTTCTCTATTTATTGAGCTGCATGCTGCATTTAAAAAAGTGAATCTTCAGACTCTCTTGAAATTCTGTCTCATGTAGAAGTCACAGAAAATAACTGTTTATTCCTTTACAGTAATAAGTAAGTGCTGCTATGAATACTAAATATGACAATTTTCCAACTGGCCAGTGGGCAGTTTTCCTCACTATTTCTCCAGCAGCTTTGGCTTTTAACCAAGGAACAAGCAGAGTCTTCGTGGTTAAGGAAGAAGCTTGCTGAACCTGCACTTACATTTCTTCTCAAATTGATTAACTGAGCTATGAGAGCTGTCCTGGTTTGAGCCAGGATAAAGCCAATTTTTCTTTTTACTGATTTTTTTTTCCTTCAGTAAGCTTTCTTGTAGCTAGCAACAGTGTGTTCTGCTAGGCTGATAAGACAGTGGAATGTTTTTCTAACTACTGAGGCTTCAAGGCTGCACCTGCACTCTGCCAGCTCAGACACTATGGGGAGATCTGTGACCCCCCCCGTAGGAGGCTGAGTTAGACAGACAGCAAAATTGGCCAAAGATATTCCATTCCATATATCTACGTAAGCTCAGAGGAAGGTCAGAGATCACAGAAGACAACTTCCTTCCTTTTTCTTCTCCCCTTCTCTTCGGTCCATGGCCGGCGTCCAGGGAGGACTCTGTTCATCCATCACCGTCGATCCTCAGGCTTGATCTCTCGTGACCCCCATAACTCTCTGCTTTCTCCAGCAGCAGCTCCGGGATTCCTCAGGACTCTTCCCAGTTCAGGGAAGTGCTGTGGGAGTTGCTGGGGTGGGGGGAGGCGAGAGGCTTTTGCCCATACCTGAATATATATCTGTATATAATTGTATATATTTTCTTGTATGATTCATTAGTGTTTTAATTAAAGCTGTGTAGTTTAGTTTTCAATCCGGCCAAGTCTCTCTCTTTTTCTCTCTCTCCTTCCCTACCTGGGTTGGGGGGAGGGGGGATCGAGAGCATTGTTGTCGGACCTGAGTCAAACTGTGACAAGAGCACAATTTATCAGTAAGTGCTGTCCCATGTAAAGGAAAAAAAAAACACAACACAGACCAACAACAACAAAAAAAACCCCAAACAACTGAAAAAGAGTGAGAAAATTTTGAAGCAGCAAATAAACAGGAGAAACAATCCACTACAAGGAAAAAAAATAGAGATGTAGAATATAAAGCTCAAAGGATTTGTCATCTACCTATTATCATTATAATAAGGCTGGTCTTGGAGACCAAAGTACTACTTTTAATAAATGCATTTTCAGAACCAAGAGAAGATATTTCTAACCTGTGCTAAAACACCAGAGTAATGAGTCAGGATGGATTACAGTGGCACAAAATACAGTGGCACCAAAGGATGAGATAAATTTGCGGTCTGTCATCATGTGCAGTTTTAATGTGGTGTTCCTAGTGAGATTTTTTTTTTTTCTGCTGTGCCTATGGTCCCTGCTTTTCCAGCATGGTGTTTTCTAAGGAGTTTAACTAAAAAACAGTGATCCAACAAACATCTAGATGCTGGGAAAATGTATCAAGTAACCGAAACTATAGAAGAGGTGATGAATTGATGGAGTTCCGTGTCCCTGTGTGGCTGGTCCACTGCCAAAGCCAGGTGTCAACTTTAGACACCCAGGAGGAAGACAGCCAGTCTGTGTTTATCATACCCAAAGTGGCTTCAGTGCAGATTAGGTTCAGGGCTTTTATCTTTTAATTTTGGTAACTATATTACAAAATGTAGTCTTTAATGATGTAATGGTTGTAGTGGGGGAAGAAAGAGGGTTTCCCTGACCAAAAAAACCCCCCACAATCTGCACAATTGCCTGCTCTCTTGCTGAGGTTACACCCAGTCCTGTTTATCCAGGTCATGAATGGAGGTGTTGAGCAGTACTGGCCACTGGGGTGCTCCACGAGTGCTCAGCCTCCAGCTGGTCTTTGTGCTACTGTCAAAACCCTTGGAATCTGGCAGTTCAGTTTCCAGTCCACCTCACTGTCCACTTACCTGGCTTGTTCTCCATCAGCTTGTCTATTATGAGGCTCCATGGGAGATTGTTTTGAAAGCCTTGCTGAAGTGAAGGTAAACAACATCTGCTGCTCTCCATCCACCAAGCTAGTCACTCCATCACAGAAGTCTATCGTTGGTTAAGCACAACTTTGCCTCTGTCAGTCCATGCTGGCTACCTGAGATCATCTTCTTGACTTTAGGATATTTGCAAATGTTTGCCAGGATTATTTGCGCCATCATCTTCCCAGGAACTGATGGAAAGGCTAATTGGCCTATAGTTTTCTGCGTCCTCCTCCTTGTGCTCCTGGAAGAAAGGAGCAACAGTTGCTTTTATCTAGCACTCAGGAGCCAACCCTGATCTTCACAGCCTTTCAAACATAATGGAAACCGGGGCCTTGGCTTCATCCTTCTGTCCACTGGAACCTCTGCAAATGAATTTTGGATTATAGTGGTGGTTTTTTACGTTTTTTCTTTTTAATAGTTTTTGTTTTAATCAGTGGTTTCTTGCTAATCATCCAGTAACAGCTTGACGTATCCCCTCCAAAAAACCAAACCAAACAAAGAAAAATAAAGAGAAGTATAAATAGTTAACTTTCACAACTGTTTTTTCCATCACACTGTTTTGAGTATATTCCTTCTTGTCTGTTGGAGCATAATTGTTCAGAGAGTGCAATTTTGTTTTTCTGTAACTTCTAACAAGATGGGGATGCCCTTTTCTAAAAATAAGGTAGAACAGTCACATCACAGATTGGATCTGAGAAGGTCTGGCATAAATATACTCAAAATAAATAGAAAAACCCCAATATATAGGGTGTTTATTTAGTCCAAGGTGGTAATAGTAATTTACCAAAGCAACATTAGTCTTTTACTTTTGATACACTAAAACTGTCACCTAATTTTCAACTCAAGCAGAGGAAAGCTTTCCATTTGTAAGACTCTTCTGAGTTTGTCTCCTTATTTCTCCATCCTTTTAAATATCTACAGTAAATTTATCTCAAAATAATTTGATAATCTAAAACTTAAAAAATATCATCTCCAGGGTAATCTTAGATCAACTTGTAAGTATGTCATATACATACAGATTGAACTACCCACTGGACATGCCTGTCTTTGTCTACTGACTTACAGAAGGATTCTGTATTTCTTGAGCTACTTCTTTTCTGAAGATTTGTTTAAGTTATGAGTTGTTAACTGATTTACAAGTGAAATTATGTTTTGCACTTGCAGTTACTTCCTAGTGTTTTTTCCGAATTATTAGTAACACCTATAAATTGTGTTAAAAGCAGACTTTCTGCATATGCTGTCACTGCAAACAAGATGGCAATATAGTGATTTATTTTCAGCAGTGTTAGTAATTTATTTATTTCATTTTGTTCTGGACTTTGAAGCTAATAAGTTAAGGAACAGTAATTGATGGGAGTAACTATAAACAGGTCTTTAACCTGTGCTGGAGGTTATATTATTAAGTACATGTCAATACCAGTGTAGAGCTCAATCCATACAGAGATCTCTACCATTGAAGTGGTTCAAGTCACCATTAAAATGTTGTGATATTGTTTTTTAAATGTGCAAAATTAGGCTCCCATAGTCATGTCCAGGTACATAATAGAGGACTTAATATTCTTAACTTCTGAGGTTCTTTGAATTTCTATGGTCACTTGAACTGCATAGTATTCATATGAACAAGCACTGATTATCCCCAACCTGTTACCACTAGAAATCAATAGTTATCAAGAGAGATATACACAGATTGAATAATCTTGAATTTCAAAATATATAATTAATAGAATTTGTATTTTAAAAATATGTTTAATAGAATTACAGTTGTGGCAATGTTTTTTGTTTTTTTAAATGTCTCTAGAAATGGAGAATAAAATACTAAAGGTGACACTTATTTCTTCTGGGTCAGACTTTGTATTGATGGATTGAGAGCAGTGTTCCTACTTTACTCATGCTGTGAGAACATTATGCATATTATGTAGTAGTTTCCTGTGTCTCTCTATGTATGGTGCTGTGGTGGGTGTTCAGCTTTAATATATTTAATTGTACATCTGTGAGGGTGATACCAAGAATAGAAATGATACTGTTCTGTTTTGGGAGGTTTGTTCTTTTACTTCTGCTTTAAATTTCAATAGCTTTTGCAGCCTGATTACATCCCTCTTAAGTTTAAAATAACAATTTTGAGTTCAAAATTGCATAGAAAATCATCATTCTGATTTGGAAATTATATAGCACTACTCCCATTTCCTGAATTCACAGTATTACATAATATTAGTATGTTAATCTAATTCCTGAACCACTTGCAAATTAATTGTGTCAAATTATGAAAATGGAGCTTCATACACATTAACTCTTGTCATGTGTTACTGTTCCAGATGAAGAAGCATGATGCCATCAAGCTATTGTGTGTGATCTTTCATGCTTTGCTGTGTATCAACCCAGATGTTTAAAGAAAAATCTTCTCTTAATCCCAGTCCTGCATGTTTGTTCATAAATTTAGTTTTCACTTTCAGCCTTGACAGATGTGCTGTAATTAATAAAGAGCTCCTTTAGTTTATCATGCATTTCAGAAGAGTGGGAATAGATATTAGAAAAATTTCTAGAGGCTGAAGAAGAATCTGTTCCCTTAGCTCAAGGCACAGTTTAAAATTATTTTTCCTTGAGCGTAATGCACCTTATCTAAAAAATACAACTTAAAATAAGAAGAAAATAATTGTTATTAGGTTACTAATTATGTTCTGTGGTACATCCAGAGATTAGGATTTGGAAAGGCTGCCAATATGAAGTACTTCTTACAAGCTTTCAATTTTCAAGGGAGAGCAAATATTCAAAAGTATATGTAATCACAGAAGCATGAATATTCCTTTGAAAGGCAAAGTGGTTAATCTTATTTATTATATGGGATAAACTTGTTGGCATTAGTATCACAAATGTTCTTATGCTGCTTATAAACTGTTCATAAACATGTTTTCACAAACTTCACTTTACGAAGCATTTTTATTCTCTTATTTGTAGAACATTCAAGGCATCTCTAAACATCCAGTTAGAATTACAAAGAAACAGTACATAAAAGGTAAACTATGTTTTTATTAACATGAAATGGCAGTTTTATCTAATTACTGTACTGAGTCATATTTCACATGAGACCAATAGCTCCAGTATGGAAGAACAGAAAAGATTATTGGTGCTTAGCTCTACTTTATAATTTAAACCAATTACTTTTTTGCTGGTTGTTCCTGCAAAAAATTTGCTGTTTCAGCACTGATCTAAATAGTCATTACATTTTTGGAACTTTTGTTTGCCTTGACTATCTCACTGTTCCTTTCTCCAAGTGAAATTATGCATCTTAACTCCACTGAATGTCCTAGGGATGGTTGTGTAAACCTGGGCTGCCACGCATAGCTGTGGCTGAGGGCTTTCTGGAAACACTCCAATCAATTTTGTTAATGCTCTTATAATATGTGCTTCTCAAAAAAGTTTTTCATTCCTGTATTGTGACACACTTATTTTTTTCCAGATCAGCTGATCAGATAAATTATGCTCTATTTCAAAACACCATCCCTTTCTACACTAAACCAAATGGTATTTCCAAGATGTAATGAGTTTCTAATACCTTGTTGATGTATGATGTTTTGTGATATTATTCTATCATTAAAATTTGGATGCCTATATCAGCTGTATGTTCTCAATATTGTATCTCAATTGGAACTCAGAATGTGGTTACTAGCACATTTCTGTAGGATGTTTAAAAAATGTGGGGTTTAGTTCATATCTATGGACCCTTCCTTAGATGAATGCCTCTTTTATTGAGGGACCTGTGAGTAATGTTGATTATTGTAGATGTTTTTTAGTTATTGTTTGGGAAGGGTTTGGTTTTGAAAAAGGAGAAGTAAGTGGTACTGCAAGGATGGCAAAAATAAATATCTACATGACTGATAGAGTAACATAATTGTGATGCTGGCAGTTGGTGCTCAACTATGTTGCTTACGTTGCCATTTTTGTGGGTTTAGTTGTGTGTTTGGCATGTCATTTACAACCTTCTGTGGTTTGCAACGTGGTATTTTTGGGCTGAGGTTTGGAACATAAATGTCTATCTCCTTCCTAGGAAAAGAAGAAGAAATAGTAACTTTTTCCCCAAGAACATTGTTTGTTTCAAAAAAGGGATATACATTCTTAGCAGCAGGTAAGATAGTATGGATTGCTATTCTCATAAATACTAATATTCACGGTTCTGTCATCTTTTCTTCTCCCCTCTCCTTTGGATGACATATTTTATAAGGCTGTCAAATCCCTTAGTATCAGTTCATACTGTTATATGCTGTACTCTCCTTAGTGTGCTTTGGAAGTGAATGATATGTAAGCCTTGTCAGCAGAGACAAAGAGCCAATAAGATTGACACCTGAAGGTAATGAAGGAATCAGACACTTTGTGATCTGAAGCTGGAATGTAACTTCTTCAGGATGAGCTTTTTACAGGCAACTGACTTTTTTGAGTGCAAGGAAGTTACTGAACAATCCAAGTTTGCTTTTTAATTTGCGATAGTTTGGTTAAAATGCAGGTATGTTTTTATTTTAGAGTAATAGATTTACTTTAACACTGCTTTCTAGATTTTTCCCATATTGAGTTAAGGATCCTTGCTGACTTATCATCTGAACCAGAACTTCTGAAACTGTTTCAAGAACCTGAAACCACTGATATCTTTTCCACACTGGCTTCTCAGTGGTAGGAATAAATGTTTCATTTTTTTAATTAGACAACATAGAATAATTGGATCTATTGTATTGCTGTGTAGTAATAACAAAAAACTGTATTTTGCTGTCATATCTATGGTTAATACTGTTTTAACATTGAGTTGGAATTCCTTTGTCTTTCTGAGCCTTTTCTTCTCTACTGTGGTAATTAACTTATGTAAAAATGTTGCAATCCAATCAACCAGTACCAGCCTTGTGACTAAAACTGGTGTTATAATATTTTGTGAATGGTGCATACTGAGAACTTTCTCACGATGTTATTTTTCACCAGTTAAGTAGGTTATTAATTTGAGAAAAGTGCAGAACATCTCTTTCAGTAAAAGTACAAGCATTTTTTAAACCTGCTGGGTTATCCAGTAGAAGTATTGGAATGAAATTATGTGTGTAGAAGAAACAGAGAGACTAGAGCTCATAGGATTCCTTTGAACTCAGAGGGTTTGGAGCTTCTATCTTCTGATAGATGATGTGATACTTGGAAAAAGGGGCACTTCAGTAGTTAAAAAAATGTTTCTTATCTCCATTCTCAGATTATTATTTACAGCATGCAGATCAAAAGATTAACTTTGAAACAAGATGCAATATTAGTTACTTAGCTGTTTGAAGGTATTTCTTATTACTGTTTGTATCATGGTGACTCCTAGAAGTCTTACTAGAGACTGGCACTCCCTTTGTACTCAGAAGTGCATGAGCATTCAGGAAGTGACAGGACAGATGTCAGGAAGCATACAGTTTGAACAGATAGGTCAGAAATAGATTGAATAAAACATATAAGCAGATTGAACAGAATGATGTCATATAAATGTAATGCAATTTTCATAGTTTCTCTTTGTTCCTCTCTCACTTTTAATCCATTTAATCTCCATTTTTAATTGGAAGATTGTTATCTGAAAATGAAAGCAAAAATAGGTATGATGAATTCATCAGTCCTGATCTAGCTCACTTCTAAATTTTTGCAGGATAGCCTTCCCAACCACAGTATTTCCTACTCACTGCAATACTGCATGTACATTCTGGGAGAACATAACCCAAGGTCACAAACATCCCAACAAATATAGCTATGGAAAGATCATCGTTCTCTTTGGAATCTCCTAGAAGCTTCTGTTGATACAAGTGGTTCTTAGCTCTAACATAACACTAGAATCTTGTGATGCAATTAAAGCCTTATTTTAGTTTGGAGGTATATTGCAAATGTATGCATGAAGATGAGTCAAATTTTGTCTCAACTCTGGGCAATGCTCCAGAAACACCATTCTATTCAGCAACCTCACAGCTCTTGGCAGCTGTCAACCTCTTACAGTTGCTACTCAGTAACTTTAAATTTAATGAAATATTACAGATAAATATTTTTATCAGACAGAAGTCTCATGGCGTGTCTACAAAATCCTTACATAATGATTCTGCTGACTTTTATGTTTCAGTAAAGCTAATGCTTGGAAGTAACTTTCTCTTGAATCTGTTATATGACTGATATCCCCTGTGTAATGAGATCAATCGCATATTAAAAGCATTGACTTTTTATCATTGAGAACAAAGTAGGTCTGGGGTGGCCAGCTCACATCTAGACATCTGACCAATTCAGTTCCTCCTATTGGATCAGTTCCTAGTGAATTCACCTTGGGTTTTGGAATTTTGTCCTTCACTGATTTAGTGCCAAAGAGAAGGTATAAAATCACAAGCTTCACATATACTTTCCCATTTCAGATACTTATTAATCTATAATTGTCCACAATTGATAAATAAAATTTTAAGGCAAACAGTTAGTTCATTGACTTTATTGTAGTTGCTTCCACCCCATTGGTATTTAAATGAGTTCTGAGAAAGAAGAACTGGCCTTTTGTCTCCTCATGGTCTCCTGATTTTCTCAGGGTCTTAATCCTTTAAAACTTGTGCAAGTGATATACCAAGTGGCATGCAAAATGTTTTATTCTTTTTGAAGAGATTGCATGTTGTTGCTATTTGTAAATCTTTTCTAACACATTTTGGGTAATTTGAAAACCTTGACAAAAAAAAAGGTTTTATTTCTTTAAGAATTATGTTTTCAGAAGCTCATTCTTAGAGGAAAAAAAACAACAAGTTAATTTCAGTGTCTGGTAACATTCCAGCTTCTGAATGCATGTCAGTTGGTATCTTTTAGCAAGTCTTCTGTGTCTAAACATCTTTAGACTAATGACTATTAAATCATACACAGTAAAGAATATTTTGTTGGACAAAAATCTGAGCTACATCCAGGAGTCCATCCAAATTTTGTAGCAGTTTATTAGCTTCTATTTTTCCCTAAGCTTCATGACTTCTCCACTGAAATGTGCTGCTATTCATTAGCTGTCCTTCAGGCTAAAGCCTATCTGAAATCCAACCTTTTAAGAAGCATTTAGAGGCTATTTATAGCATTTGACAACAAATACACATGGTGAGCAGTTTCTGCAACAAGGTTAGCTTTATGGGTTTGATTGAATTAAGAACTTTCATGTGTAAAAGCTTTCCTTTTGTAATTTGTTTAGGCATGCCCACCAGTGACTCAGTCTATTTCCAGGCCCTTAGAGACACATCTGTCTTGGAAACCTGTTGGATCCTTGTTTCTATTAAACATCATTCATGTGGCATTTTTCCACTGGTCAGCAGTGTGGTGTAGAGATGCATACGTGTCAACCCAAACTACGTGTATTCATCACAGCAAAAGGCTGAATGGAGGCACTAATTTTAATGCTAAAATTCAGTGTCATGTGCAGCACCACAGCCAACCCAGTAAACCTGGGTGAGAGACAAACCTCTCTGCAAGACTAGGTTGTAATTTTGTACTGCTGTGGCTGGCTTAGAGATAGCTCATTTCAGAAGTAACACAGCCTCCACCAATCTGAGCTTCTCTGCACTGTGCTCAACACTTTGCTCAAGGTACTGTGTGCTCTAGATAGTTTGAAAAGTATTGTGTGTTGTTGGTCTTGAAATGGCTATTCAGATAAAACTCTCAGAAGCTGGTGCTAACTAGTCACTTACTGCAACTTTCTGGGTAGTGCTCATGTGTTTTATCCTTAAATTCTGTTTTTTCACACAGGAATAAAGTTAATGGAGTTTTATTCCATGGAATTTATGGAATAAAATAAAAATTGTCTCTTGGCCACTTTACAATAGATTTACTTCTATTGGCTGTTTTTGTCAGCAAAAAGTCCAAGCACAGCTCTGCCTTGTACATTCAATATATTTTTTGTCATCTAACAAAGCTACCCCAGCTCAAACTAAGACAATATGGTTTAATGTTCACTTGTATATGCTTAGTGCTATTCCTACTCTTAATCTGTCCTTCTCTGTAGTGATGATCTTATGCTATTACCAGCTTTATCTTACAGCCAGTGCTGTGTTATGGCCTATGAAGAGTAAGCCTTAAACAACAGGTCAACACCTGCTATTTCAAGAACACCAAAAGTGCATTACATTAATGACCTACTTGCTACTGAACAGATAGTAAAATTTCAAGGCTTCACTTAACTTTTGAAAGTTCATGATATAATGGATTCCAACTACCTGCAAGATCACCTTGTGTTAAATTGTCTTGATGTCCTATGACAGTTATACTCCTTTGAAGGTCAGATCATCATCCCAGTGCTGAAGATTATGAATGTTGTCTTGGCAGCTGTCTAACCATCCAAGAGACCTCCCTATCTGCTGTAAGACATCCAAATGACAACAAATCTTGGAATAAAATTGCTCTTAGTTCTTTAATCTAGCTTTCACACAGTAAATGAAAAATTGTGTTTCAAATGCTATTGATGGGCATATCTTAAAGTCACTTTCAAAGACAGAGGCTGAAAAGTAAGTTTTACAGTCTTTTAGGTAATCTGCAATTTCTTCCTCAATTAGAAGAGCAGTGACTACCAATCTCTTTCCAACCATTAGTCACTCTTCTCAGTAGGCTGCTATTCCTCTGTAATTCTCTTGACCATATTGGGTTAAAATTCAGAAGTGCTTTGATTCACCTAAGCACTTGAGCACACCATAAATATGTGATTTCATCCTACCTGACTGATGCCTTCTTTCCTGCCTGAGTGTTTTTTTGAATTGGGATAGTACTGCTTCAGAGTTCCCATGACTCCAGCATTAAGCTATACTTAATATACTTAATATGTTTGAATAAGTTCTTTCCCCTGCTTTTTTCGAATCTGCCTTAGACAACTGCAGATCCCTAGTCATGATGAGTTCAGCTGCATCCAGCAGAGCACAGTGATACCCTCCATCAAGGGTCCAGAGGGTAGCTCTGAAACTAGCTTAGTCATTTTGAACTTGAAGATGGTGTCACTGTGTTCCAGTGTTTAATACAGACACCTCTGATATCTGCAAATTGTATTTCCTTCCTGATTCAGATTTCTGAACCTGAAATAGAATACAAAATCCAACATGGGGCTGCCTGGCTCCATGCACAGTGCCCAAGTATGCCTCTCAAAGGCTGAAAAAGGCTATATGTGACCAAAGAGCCATCTAAGAGGCGTTAATGAGAAATTCTAATCAGAGAAGCTTGCATTTGAACTCTGCGTAGAAACCTGGAACAGAAGGACAAGGACAGTCAGTGATCCTAAGTCCATACTTGGAGATATCTGCTAGGTAGATTGTGTCCTTTGAACAAAGTGAGCAGGATTCGCTCTTTGCAAGTGGCTGTGGTGCCCTGCTCTAGGTGAGCATCATCCCAGTGGCCAAATCACTCAAACTTAGTAAGTAGATTTAGCTTCAGATGTCTACTTTACATTTTAGTGTGTGTAAAATTCTTACTGGGTTATGCTTTTGTCTATTGATTCCCAAGGCACACACTGGCAAGCAGCAACAGGGTATTACAGATATGTTTGCAGCCTCTAATCTACTTAGTTTCTATTTAGATGTTTGCATGTCATAAATATCCTAGCAGATTTATGAAAACATTTTGCCCTTTCTAAATTTTAACTATGAACTAAGGTGTTAAAATATGTAGACTATATATTCTCATAAACCAAAAGGTTCAGAGGAGAAGACCCTATATATTGGTTAGTTACAAATGGATTGAAGTGAAAGTCCAGAACCTCTATATAAAAAAATTTAGTCATGGGAATACCCAGGTGATTGTCTCTAGGAACAAAATTAGCATGTGAAATAAAGAATGCTCTCTTGATCATATTATCTCTCTGAGATTAAATCAATGCAAACTTAATCTAGGAACATTATTAGTTATTGTCTTTTCAAGACAATATTTACAATTTGAGAAGGGGAAAAATTCAGGAGAGTCTTTAGTAAATTGCTTACAGTATGATCTAATTACAAGCATAAAGCTCTTACTACTAGAAATTGTATATTTTCATTTCTGTAAGATCAGAAAGATACTGTCCCTGTGCACAGACTTTTCCATGCAGTGATAAATTATCTAGGTATTTTCTATCATATATTCAGTGTCATATGTTGTACTTTGAGCCAGTGTAGATCCAGTGTAATGAAATCCATGTTAGTCTGTGCCTCAGAAAAATCCCTTTGTGGAATAGATTGTTGCACAGTTGTGACTTAGTATTTTAACTTTTGCACTCTCTAGCATTTTCCTTTTGGAAATCATAGTATATGAATCAGAGGGTACACAGAAAGTTTGCCCATATGCAATCAGTTTTCCATATGTTCTGCAGCTAAAGAGTAAGAGCATGGAGAAATGTTAATAATCTCTATTAAAAATACTTATGTAGTACTACATAATGAAGGAAGATCTCTAATGCTGATAATGCTGTGTAGTAGAGGAATATCTCTAATATGCAGAGGTATCGTGTATTAAAAGATAATTACCTGAATAACCAGATAACTGCTGCCATTCCAATATGAAAACAGGCATTCTCTTTAAACTATTAATTTCTAACTCAAAACTGTAATTTAACCTGTTCACATTAACTGCTAATGGTGAATTAATTAAAGTAACAAAGTAATAAGTGGATGCTCTTTAAGGGTGGTGTTTACTCTGATTTTACCAATGAAAAGACCCTTTGTGACAGATGTGTTCAGTGCTTACCTTGAAGGCTATGCTTGAGGGAAGGCTAGAGAATTTGATAGTACTCTAGTTGTTCTTCTTTCAGATTGAGGTAAGAGTTTTATAAAAATATTCCCTTCTCTCTCATCTGTCATCTGTTTCCCCATATTCGTGCTATTAGTGCTTTCTTGTGTGTGATGGTGGAGATCAGCCTGACTACATATCCTCCTTCCAGGTATTGAGTTTAACTTCTAGTAAGTACTGGGCACAATAGTTGTTCACCTGAGCCTATGTGGCTTTCAGAGAGTTTAAAAAAATGACTGCAGAATAAGAGGACATATCTCATTAGTTGCTTGTAGCAATGGCAGTTAATATCTAGAATAAGGAAGTATGTAGCTATCATGGAATTCCAAGAGGCTTATAAATTCTTTACTACTAATCCTTTTGAAAAACATTTATAGTGTAGGGTTGGTTGGGTGACACTTTAAGACATGAAAGAGTCTAGCTTACAGTATCCTTGCCAGAATCAGAGGAAGCTGAACACTTGATTTCCAATAATCTTGGGAACTGCAAGCTGTTTATAAAATGTACTGACCACAAAGGTCCAGCTTTCCTCAGCTGATGCATATGTGAGATCGTGGAATATCTGTTGGTAAAGGTTGTGGTAAGAGGCAAACATGACTCAAGAAAAAGCCTACAGAGAAAGAAAGCACAGAGCTAATTTAGATTACTAGATCAGAAGAGCAAAAGTATTTTATTTTTTTAATAAACATGAGTTCAACCAGATTTGAATAAAAGTACCACAGTGCAGAAAGGTTTGTTCTGTTCTTTGCCAACCATCTTCCTCCAGGAAGTGGGGAAATTTTATTTCTTTACCACCTGCCAAGCAGGGGAACTCAAGCAACTGATTATAGCTAATAATTTCAAGGTGAGGCAAACTGTTGCACACTGGCAATTGGTCCAGCAGGAACTATGGCAGAATAGAGACTCTTATTTTTCCAGGCACTTGGCAATTTAGGATATTTCCTGACAATAGCTCTATCTGTTGATATCCTGCTGAGTTCTGAAAAACACAGGAAATAAGCAGAGGTATTTTAGATATTCCTGAAATAAACCAAAATCAGTCCTCATGGGCTGAATTATACAAAAAGATTGCGTACTGGGTCTGTTTGAAAAAGGTAAGGTCAAGTATGCACAGTTGCTTGGTGGTGGGCTAACTAAATATATATACATTTGCCCATACCCATTTCATACAACTTTATTTCAAATGCATTCTTTCTATGAAACAGACTAAAATTAATCCTCAGCAGAACACTGTGTTTTTCTTTAGGTTGCTTCATATACATGTATGCTATAGCAGAGATTGAATTCATTTAAGCTGCCTACTCCCTTAAATAGCAGGAGCAAAGACCAGTAAATCAGGAATGAGATAAATAGATTGTTGAGAGGCAAAAACCACATCAGGAGCTAAATGGTTTTTAATCAGCTATGAATATTTATGCTTCTGTATTAATTTTCTGAAAATACTATCAACAAGCTCTTGAAAGAGTCAGTATTAATCAAGAGATATCACCTGGGTGTTAGGTGATTAAGTAATAATGAAATAATGCTTATCCAGGTGGCCTTCTACCAAGGAGACAGGAAGGGCTTTAGTTCTCCTCTGGTCCTGGTGAGCAGACATGTGGTTACAAGGTGCAGCCACGAGGTTACACAGCTCCCTTTCCCCCAGTTGGAGATCTCTTTGTTTTGTTCTGTGTCTAAACAACGAGGTATATCAGCTTAGGACTCTTAGAACTCCATTTCTGTATAAAGGTTTTTTAGGTAGTCTAGGATATTTCATATACTTCTAATCAGATGTTAGAACATGTAGTCTCTTGGATTCATTTGTCCACTTCTTATTTGCATAATGAATTTGGGTTAATTAATTTCACTTCCTACATCACAAAATAATGAAATCTTTGGTTTTTTTGGAGAGACATGACAAAGAAACACTTCACGGCATTGAGCACATACAAGATTGTGAAAGTATGTTTTGTGGTATTAAGGCAAATCACAAGCATACCTACTTGTCACCATGGACTACTTAGGGTTACTTTTAGAATCCTGCCTCTGAAGAGAGTGGGGAAAAGTTTTCATGAGTGTTACATGGCAGTCCCCTCAAATAAGTGTAACCAAATGGAGTCTCCATTTAGAAATATGACTGTGCTCTGATCTTCCAGCTCTGAAGCTTAGCTGTGTAACTCAGTCAGTATTGATTAGCTGTAAATCTGGAGGTCCTAAACTCAGTGCTGCCTGCTAGGAGTCTCACTTAGGGTTAACATAACATTTATTTTGTTATAATTGGATTACCTGTTTTTTTTTAATACTGCTATAATTTTTATTTAGTTTCAAGGCTTCTGCTTATTTGTCCTTTGTGAAAGAGATGCTGAATAAACTATTTTTGCTGTATTTTACGCTGACTAATTGTTAGTACTTATCCATCATCTCATTGCTTACATATAATTTCTATTCTAAAATATCTCTCATTTTGTATCTTTCTTTTTCATATACAGAGTATTACTGATAAGGCATCCAGTATTTGTTTCATATATGCTGTTTATAGAGAGAGACAATTTAAGTTTGAATGAGAAGGTATGCTCTTCCAAATCAAGTCACATTCAGAGGCAGGTGTTCTGTGCCAGAAGGTCTAACTGTGGAGATACTTCTCTTTATGAAGCTGGTGCTTAATAACTTACTTGGTAAAACAGTTGTTGAGTGAGGCTGTACCACTTACAGCTCCTGCAGCTGTATCATTGCAAAATTCTTAGGATTGTTCTTTGGAAATTTTTTAAACCAATGAGATACTATAATATAAGCTTGAATTCCTGTGCAAGTAAATGTGATCTCTTGTGGTAGGAAAGGATGCTGACAGGGTGACAGCAGTTTTTAAGAAACAGAGATGCATTCGGAAGAGAAGCTCTAAGAAAAAGTAAAGCAGAGTCTCTCACACTGCTGGTTAGTGCTTGATGGTTGGTAAAGTATGCCTGGTCTTCCACAGCAGTAGGGCATTAGAAGAACCTTTTAGGTCATTAAATTGTTGCAGGTGACTATGTCATAAACTCCCTTTTATAAACTGGTAGGATCTCAATTTAGAACTAGTTTTAACCTGCATAATACTATTGAAGAGCTGTTGAATTCCCCATTCTTCTTCAGCCTAGAAAATTCCTATTACTTTCTACCCTCTCTTTATTCCTGCAGTTTATATACCCAAATTATTCTTGCCATTGTTGCCTTTTAGCTTTGTTCACTCTCCTTGCCCCCTTGTGTTTTCCTTCAATAAATACTTCAGGAAGGCAATAAACTGTTCTCAGCTCTCATTCTTTAAGGAAACAGGACAAGCTTTCTTAGGCCATTTGTCATCAAAATACTTTTAATGAACTAGTATTAGAAGCAGCTAGTTGTGATTACATGGCATTTCATGTAGGTTAATCTGTATTTCTTCTTGACAAGGAAAATGAGCCTTTGTCAGTTTCACTCAACTGCTTTAGTTACTAGCTAAGTTACTGCTTTAGTTCAGCTAGCTCTGAAATCTCTGTACCAGATGAACATCTGTTTCATGGTTCTTGACTGAGGTATAGTTGTTTCATGGTCTAGAAACATAATTTCAGAACTGCCATGAAACTGGACTATCAGAATGATGAATGAAACAAAGAAATGATTACTTGAAAAACTTCCTTTATTCTAATCCATTTAGTGCCAGGAATGTTCCTGGTTGCTGGCACTCAAAATCTGGGTTGGTAAATTGGTCCCTGTCATGGTCGTGGCTCAGGACCAAACAGTTCCTGGGCACAGTGTCTGAATTAGCATGGGCCAGAGATTATTTCCACCAGGCTACTGGCTGCAGCACCATGTTTGGATGGTAAGAGAATTTTAAAGTATGAACATGTGGTGTTGTTTTCCAGGTAGCCCCGGTGCTGCATAATATTTATGGGCAGGTTGAAGTTTCATTATTGATAAGTCAGTATCTCCTTTCACATGGTTGATTTTTTACTCTTTTCAGTATTCTGGTAGCCAACTACCACCAAATTCATGTTTTTTGAACACGGTACCAAATCATGTTAACTACCCCAGATAAAATCTCACCAGTGTATTTTACAGCAGTACTAATATTGTCCGTTATTGGAAATAGCTCACTTGACTTCCTGAAATTGCATTTGTTTTTCCACAGCCACACCACGCTGTTTCCTAGTTGTTCCATTAAATTTTCATCTTTTCTCTGTTTCTAATTTCTCATCCCCTACTATATATAAAAATTCTATACTTTAATCACTTTTATTTGCAAATTAATTCACTTGCAGAAAACCAATAGTCTCTATTATTCTTTAGACTCTGTGAAAGGTTTTCTTACTACACTCTGGAGTGAAGGAATGGTGTCAGGGTGCTCTCTAATTTTCTTCCACTCTGCTGCATTGGAGAAGAGTTTGTTGTGAAATAGCTTGCAAGACAGGCTCTAAGATCTCTGTATTTTGCATTTTGGTTTCTTTTTTCTGTCCTATTACTATACTCACTTTGGGATTAGGCAGTCTCTTATATCTGCTTGAAAACATTCTGAAATCAACTGTAATTGTATCCTGAGATTATGTCTCCAGTGTTGGCCTAGGAGTGTTTAGCCTGGTAAGTCATTAATGGCAAAGTCCGTTATTTCTACTTGAGTTCCTGTAAGGGTAGCAGATGACATCATTTTTCTGAAGAAGCATTGTTATTTAAATCAGGCTGGTTTGCACTGGGCAAAAACCGCTGATTCTAGGCTGAGATTTTCATCCCTCTCTCAGTAAACACAACTTGTGATATGTCTGTTCCTTAATGAATGATTATAGTAGCTGTTACATTTCTGCATAATCAAATAATTGTTCTAAAGGATACTCCTCAAAAGATTCTGACAGGAATCACTGAATATTGAGGCATTTGCAAATATAATGTAGCTGTAATAATTTCTGTTTTGCCTTTGGAATACCTTTGTTAAGCAGTTCTGCCTCCACAACTGAGGGTTTAAATGTATATGTATATTTTTTTTAACTTTGCTGTTGAAATATAGGAGATAGATCTAGGTTTTGGTTTGTGATGTTTAATTATTGCAGAATATTTTTTCAAAGAGCATTCATGTAGTGCTTTAATGAGCTATTACTTTCTCCACCTAATTCCTTCTACTCCCTTGTCCCATCCCCCTGCACCTCCCCTTAAAATTCCCCCAAACAAACAACTACTGTAAACGCTAAAATTTAGTAAAAGGAAGGTTGTTAAGTTTGTCTTCTCAGGATCAGAGTTTTAAAACATTTTAAGCTCTGAGTTCAGCTCCTCATGGGTGTTGGTGAGGAATATTTTAGCAGTTTTAATTCTGCAACAAAGCAATTTCTGTCTGTTTTGAAAGCTCACTTGCAATAGTGGGTATTAATGAAATTTAGCACTTGTCTTGCTTTGCATCTGACAGACTCTATGGCAACTTATGGAAATTTCAACTTGTAGTTAACAGTCCCGTAGAGAAGTACAGCTGTGACATTTGTTTAGACTAGCAGATAATAAGGCAGATGGAATAAAGTCTTCAGGAAGTATAATGGCATTTGTTTTTAGAAGAACTAAACAATAGCTTTAAAGAAACCAGGTTGTTAACTACAAGTTCAACCAGACAGCTTAATTTGATGTTAGAAGATTATTATTATTGCATGTTAAGTTCTTTCTTAGGATTCTAGAGTAAATGAAAAATAAAGTTTTAGAATTGTCGCCACCACAACTAGCACACAAACTAGGGAAAAAGCAGCCTCTCAGGACAGTAGACAGTCTGCAGTTGTTTTGTCATATCTAGTAACATTTGGCTAATTTCATGGAGTTGCTTTCTTGTCTGTGAAAATCTGCAAATAATAATCTCCTTCTAGAGTGACTTTGATAAAAATGCTACATTTTATGAGCATGCTCCAAAGCTTAATAAAATGTTTCAGTTTATTTAATTTAACTCAATTAACTTTAACTTTAGCATCAAGCTAAAACTTGATAAAATCAAGAGTGCAAAGGCAATTAATTATTCACTTTTCCTTTCATCTTGAAGTCAGCATGGTCATAGGCATAATAGAAATTTAATCTACAAGGAGTGTTTTTAGCGAAGACTGAAAGACATGGGAGATGAAGTATGTAATCCCTCTCTTCAAAAAATACCTGTTAAAGACCTTCTGATTTCTTCCTCTCTTGCCCTACCGAGATATTTAAACATCTATTTCTTATTTTTTTCTGATGCAATGTGACATCTCCTCCCTTCATCCTCCGCTTGTGTTTCCTCAGCAAACTGTGCATTGCTGTAGCAATATTATAGCTCCATGTTTTGTTCCATGTGATTATACATAAGGAACTCTGTTTCCTTCTGGTTCACTTTTCTGATATTTCTCTGAAAGTCCATCTATTTCTTCATAACAAGTGAAGAGACTTCTAACAGGTCCAAGGTGAGTAATTACTTGATAATCTGCGACGGCTACCTGAATCATCTCCCAAAATGCCTCCTGTTCTGTCCTCATTATTTTAAGCCTCTTACTGAACAGCTTGAAAAGTAGATGTGATAAGTGAAGAAAGAACTCTAAGAGCATTAATTTGCATTTGATCTCTGACATTATGGTTTTATACAAATGGCCTCTGACAAATTTTAAGTCATCCCAATTTGTATAGACCTCTTAACGTGTTCACGTTTGTTCTTTCAGTAATTGTGCCCATCACTGTTGATGGTTACAGTGGCACCTGAAGCTGGGATTTAGTTTCTGATTTCCTTTTATTCTGGGCTTGTATACTCAAAGACCCTAAAATAAGAATGCCCTCTAGTTAGTTAAATCCTTCAGCACTCACATGATTCCTTCAGGCATGAAGGAGAGAAAAGGTGGAAGTTACACCTTCATCCATGTTGGGGATTTTGTGTTTCTGACAGAAAAATCTCTAAGTGACCTTTTACTCAAGAGTCCTGAAAATAAGTGCTATCTAATTTATCTCTTCAATATCTGGGACATCAGCATCCAGGTAAATACCTTACTAAAGATAATGGATCACTTTACTCCCAAATGAATCTTTCAAAAACTTGTTACTGATGATAGCTGTAATTTATGACATGACCTTGTTGCAATTTCTTTATCTGGTAAAAGAAAAAGGAAACAAAACAAGGAAAAGAAATGATAGAAGTGCTGCAGAGTTGGCTGTAGTATAGAAAGAATGACATGAAGAGACACCACGATGCCCTCATCTGTTTATTTATGTATTGGTGCAGATCCTTGGGTGAGGAGTTTGTGTTATTCTGTAACCTTGTATCTCACTTCTGCAAACTAGGTTACAATAATGATGAGAATACAAGCATTTGACATAACATCTGAATAAGACATGAGAAGGGTGGTAGCAAAGAAGGCAAACGGCATTCTGGTTCATATCAGAAATAGAATGTCCAGCAGGACTAGGGAAGTGATTGTCCTCCTGAACTTGGCCCTGGTGAGGCCACACCTTGAGGACTGTGTTCAGTTTTGGGCCCCTCACTACAAGGACGTTGAGGTGCTGGAGTGTGTCCAAAGAAGGACCATGAAACTGGTGAAGAGTCTGGAGAACAAGTCTTACAAGGAGCATCTATAGAGTCTTTCATCTGGGAAAGAACAACCCCATGTACTAGTGTAGGTTGGAGGCTGACCTCTTGGAGAGCAGCATAGTGGAAAGGGACCTGGGGGTCCTGGTAGCCAGAAGGATGTCCATGAACCAGCAATGTGCCCTTGTGGCCAAGAAGACCAGTGGCATCCTGGGGTGTATTAGAAGGGGTGTGGTTAGTACCTCCAGAGAGGTTCTCCTCCCCCTCTATTCTGCCTTGGTGAGGCCACATCTGGAATATTGTGTCCAGTTCTGGGCCCCTCATTTCAAGAAGGACAGGGAACTGCTGGAAAGAGTCCAGCACAGAGCCACAAAGATGGTGAAGGGAGTGGAACATCTCCCTTATGAGGAAAGGCTGAGGGAGCTGGATCTCTTCAGTTTGGAGAAGAGGAGACTGAGGAGCAACCTCATCAATGTTTACAAATATGTAGAGGGTGAGTGTCAGGAGGACAGAGCCAGGTTTATTTCCATGATGTCCAGTGATAGGACAAAGGGCAATGGGTGCAAACTGGAACACGGGAGGTTCCATGTGAACATGAGGAAAAACTTCTTTACTGTGGGAGTGCCAGAGCCCTGGAACAGGCTGCCCAGAGAGGTTGTGGAGTCTCCTTCTCTGGAGACATTCAAAACCCACCTGGACAAGTTCTTGTGTGATGTGCTCTAGGTGATTCTGCTCTGGCAGGGGGGTTGGACTAGATGATCTCTCGAGGTCCCTTCCAATCCCTAATGTGAGTGTGTGTGAGGGAACTGGTTGTTTAGCCTGGAGAAAAGGAGGCTGAGGGGAGACCTTATCACACTTTGCAACTACCTGAAAGGAGGTTGTAGCCAAGGTGGTTGTTTGTCTCTTCTCCCAAATTATAGGAGACAGAATGAGAGGAAATGGCCTACTTCACCTACTTCACCCTTTTGACAAGATGTTAGCCTGCATTTCAGTGTTTGTAGATGCTTCTTTCCTTTTTTTTTAATGAAATATCTTCACTTTATTGCCACTCTTCTGGACAATCTAGACAAACTGCATTTTTCATCTTGATGTCTATGTGCTCTTGCGAGGAAGACAATGTAAAATGCCTCATAGTTACAGAAGGTGTATATATGTTGTTACATATGTGGTTTTCACTGGACATTCTTCAAATCATACCTTAAAAGTGTCTATGATGAAAATATCTACTTTATGCCCAACTCTTTATTGAAACGTGAAGCAAAGTAGTGATCTATCTTGATATGACAGTGGTTTCAGGGAAATTGTTTCCCAGCCTCTTCCTTCTCTGTATTTTGTAACAGAGATAAGTCAGATGAGAGCTGTTCGAAGATCACTTCTATGGGTTACCTTAAAAATGTCTGAGACAAGTTATGCCTGAGCCTTTTATGCACTTTGTAGGCATTTTCTATTAGGTATAGAATAGTAGGTTGCAAAAAAAATTGCTTGTTCTTGTGCATTGCATTAACAGTGGGTGGATCAGGTTACATGTAGCCAATCTTTTCCATATGTTTAGGATGCTTGCATACATTATGGTATATATTCTGCTTGCCTAATGTATAGTAAGGCCAATTAATTGAAAAGGCAAGCTTTCAGGATTTACTTCCCAGATGGGAATCCAGTGGCAATACCACTGTAAATCTGAGCTTTTCTAAAGTCTGAAGTTGTCACCTAATTGCAGAAACTTTCTGTACCACCTTCGTATGCTGACACAAAGTTCCAGGCATGAACTTCCAAAATACACAACCCTTGCCTGCTATTAAATAGCAACAGGTGGTTAAACTGGAGAGATTTATGTAGTTCACTGATGAAATTTTAAGAAGCTATAAAAGCAGCTGGATGAACAAATGTGTATTCACTTATATGTTCACTCATTTATTGGACATTAATGACCACGTATAAAATTTAATGGTATAAAATGAACTTAATGGCACTACATCTTGTTTCCCACACCAACAACTCACAGCTAGGACTTGGATTAATTGACAGATGCAGGAGACTGGCCAAGAGCTTTGTGGCTATTATGACTGAGTTTAGCTTGGCTGGAATGTAGTGCAGATCAAGGCAGTGCATGTCTGCCAGATATTGTGTTTGAGAAGTTTGTTCTGCCTTTTCCTGTACATAAACAGTTGACTTCTGTCACCATGCAACATTTCCCAGAAATGCTGAAATGGCTTACTGCATTCTTTTAGGACTGATTTCCTTCCATTTCTACCTGTTCTCAAAGTTTTATTTTGGCATTGCTCAAACTTTATGCCCTGTGGCCTATGATTCCTGAGTTCATATACTTTATCCTGTGTGTACTTATTTCTGTATCCTAAAATTCATGTTAATTCTTCCCTTTTAATATTCTGTGCAGGTTAAAAAGAAATCCATCCAGATCTTGACACAGTATTTAATGTGTTATTCTAGTTTACAGCTAAACTTTTTTAAAAACTGCAGATAAGATTGCCATATTTTTCTTAGATATAAAGAAACCTGGTATTCATATGTCTTAAAGACTTAATTTAGCAGAAACTTTCCAAGGTGTCCACTAAACACCATTTAATATATGAAAACATACAGTGAATTTTTGAGAAATAATAAAAAATATTAATTATATTATCTCCAGAAGAGGAATAAATTACATATGCCTGGTTTTAACTTTCATATCTGCACTGTATATTTCTTGATAATAATTTGATGTTGTCTTTCTTCCTTGTTTTGCTAGAAATTTTTTCTCCATTTTTTTCACTCTGAGAATTAGGCAGCTATTCTCTTTTAGACACAGCACAGTTCTTAGAAGAACAACCTTTTAAAATATTTTGTACATCTCAAGTCTCACTATGTTTGTCACATTTTCTACCATTTTTGCCCATGAGTTGTTTTGCTACCATCACAGACCTTTCCAGATTGTTTAACTCTGCTAACTCCTTCCAAGAATAATGACATCTGTTAACCTGAATGTGTCTTCCAGCACTGAAGTCCATTCTTTATTCTACATAATAAATGTGTATCAAGTAAAGTATACTGTAAATCAAAGTAGTTGCAAAGCAGTACTAAGCAAGAAAAGGTCAAGTGCAAACAAATCAGAGGTGTAGAAATAGCCTGAGACATATTCAGGCAAGGACAGGAATACAGGAGGTGAAATATTGCACATTTTGAGATGGCAAATCAGGACAAATTTGAAGTTGATGATAATACTGATTAGGAACTTGAATAAATAGTATATTAAATAGAGTAATGAGAAGGATGTAATAAAATGTGAAAAACATGATTCATGCTAGAACTAATAACTGCATGTATATTTCCTGCAGCACTTCAGAAATTGTGTTATTTCCACAACAAAACCTGCAGCAAATCCTTTTTTCTCAAGATTTTTTTTTTTTTTTCTGCATCAGTGTCTATTACACTGCATTAACATTCCTCCTGTTCCTCCAGATGTACAGACATTACTGGGTGAGCTGAAGGCTGCTCCATCTCACTGTCTTGGCCCAGCAGCTAAGGCTTTTTTATGCACATTCAGCTTCCTTTTTCAGATTCAATTTTATTAAAAAAATGTGCAGCTCTGCTAGAGAGCTATTTTGCATCTTACCACAATTCAGCACTGAGTATTTTCATGCATTCAATAGCTTGCTTACTGACTTTTGTTTAAAATGTTCTACAGAAGAGGATAACAACATCTCCTCTTCAATATCATGGTATTCTATGAGTCCAAAGCCCAGACAGAAGTTTTAACTTTTAATAGGTTCTCACAATACCCCTTACAACACATTAAGTATCACAAATTTAAATTTGTTTGCAGAGAGGCTGAAGAAGAAAGCCCACTGAGGATTTCTAACATTGCTGCTGTGTTTTTGAGAAATTACCACCCTCCACTGTTTTGTTATTCAAAGGAATAAATAGACTTCCCCGTCAAACTGCAGGAATGTCACTCTGTGTTACAGAAGAAATCAAGCATCATAGGTAGAAATCAATCATTGTCAATATAAACAGAAAAAAATATGCATTATTAGAAGAAAAAGGAATAGTTTTGATTAATCACTTCTGTTTGCTTAAGCACTCGTGATTTATATGGCAATTTCACACTTTATTATTCAGGATTCTTGAATGTGGTACAGAAATTTACAAACATACAATGTGCTGGCTGGAATACTCTCTACCAAGTGCTCACATTTCCCATTCTGACACACTAGGAAGTGTTGAGTGACCATTTTGGTTTAAACATTATTTTAAAAGAAGTATTTGACATAAAGGTCTGAAATTTTAATTACTCCTCAATGACTAAGCAGAGATCAGGAAATGCCAAGTGACTGTTGTGATTGCCACATTCGCATGATGCATGTACAGATACTTGCACTGATAACTGTGCTTGGCAAGGTGTTGCTGTTATTGCTTACAATGGAAATACATGATGCTTCCCCTGAGACTGCCTGTCATGGTTACAGCAATACATGTCTATTTCTTTTTTTCCCAGTCAGCCCTTTCAAGTGGGAGCTTGAGTAATGCAATATCATCCTTATGATCCTAGCAGTGGGTCTCTCTGTGCACATAATCAAGTTCTAGTGGCTTCTTCCACTGTTACAGCTTCTCTAGAACCACCAGACTCTCGTCTTGCGTCTTCCTCAGCAGCATGATCTGATAATATCTGATAAATATGTTCTGCTACAGATCTCCATGATGTGATCTTTCTATTATAGCCCTTGTTTTTTCAGAGAAGTGAGCAGCTAACATACCCCCTGCTGACCCCAACGTACCCTCTGGTTCTCAGCTCTCTCTAGTCTCAGACTTCAGTAGATCTGCAAGTGAGCTCTATTGTGGTACTCCTGTATCTTTCCTTCTCCAGGCCTCAAGTTCAAATTATGCAGTATTAGGAAAGTAGCATTGCATATATATTGTTTCCCTAGTTTCTGCATTCTTCAGTCTTGGTTCTTCATCTCAGAAAGATCCTCAGGTAAGATCTCTCTCTTATCAGATTCTGTTTTCCCCCCCTGGTTCTGGAAAGATGCTTTCTCAAGTGGTCATGTAGCTTTCTGCCAGGTTCTTTAGGAAATTCCTGCAGACATTCTGCCAGAGGTTGATTCAGGAAATCCTTAATGGCGTCCAGTTTCCTAATTCTGCACTTACTAGTTTTAATTGCCACATTGTCCTCTTATTCAGCTACTTTAAGGAATCTCAACACACTTTATTCAAAAGAGCCATGAACTTTTGACCTGATCTAACTAAGAAGGCAAATTATGAGTCTTTGACTACTAGAATGATTGCCTTAAATGGGAATAGTCACAACTATGCTGGAAAATGCTGTGCTAGATTATCCAGTGCTTCATGATTCTTGTCTAAGATGAGCAGTGAGAAGTCCATTTTGTCTTTGAGCAATTAGCAGCCTTCAGAGGAACAATGTGAGCTACTACATAAACCACAGACTATTTGCAAAATGAAGGCTTGAAATCATATTCCATTGTGTTTTTTCTCTTAAAAAATTCTCTACTGCCATAAGGACTTGCTTAAGTTTGATTGCACTCAAGGTCTTCCTGTTTATTGTTCAGAGTACCTAATTATACTAGGACTGAGCATAGGCTTGGCTAAAATCAATATATAGGCCAAGGGAGCAAAAATCTGTGGCTCTTCTGATTTTTCTAGGTGTTTGAATATCATAATAATGGTGTCAGACTCTTCTTCAGCAAGATACACAGAAATATGCCATTTTTTTCAAAACATGGGACCCAAAATTTACACAACAAAGCATCTTTCATGGTAAAAAAGTTTAATAACAAAGCATGATAAAATATGTCTTTAAAAATGCAACCAAATCATCATGAGCAGACTCATGAGGAGATGTACTTACCCACTGGGCAGATGTCATCAAGTATCTCTGGTAGCAGTTCATCTCTGTGTTCCAAATACAATTTGTTTAGATATTTGTTTTCAGAGTGTGAGTAGGTGATGGATATTTCCCCCAATGCACTTCCATTTAAACCAAATGATCAATATTCTTCAGTGCTGTCAATTGTAAATAATGTCAGCATTCTTTCAGAAGCTACATTTGGATAAGGAGAAACATAGATGCCATGTACTTGAGGATTCTAGCTTTTTCTGCAAATTGCTAAATCCACTAGCCCTTTTGTAGGACTGTTTACATCAGTAGGTGAGTGAATGAGAACCAGGAAGGGTGATAGTTTGCTGGGAGTAATCCAGCTACAATTTCCAGTTAAGAAACAGGCAGTGATGCTGTTTTCTGAAGCATCTCTGTTGTGGAGCTCTGTGAGACACTTCTATTCTTTATAAGAGGTTGGATATTCCTGTTAGTGAAGCCTTGGTATAACCTTTGTTTAAATAAGCTTTAGGTTAGACTTATGCTTTAGTCTCTCTGTGTGCTTGGAAAGACTGAGCTTTCCTCATGGGTCAATACTGAATCCTCTTCAACCTAAAGAACTAATAATATGGTAGTAGGACTTTTCCTCACAAAGAGGTTGATTAAATAGAAAAGGAAAGGAAAACAGGATTAAAATAGTTTCATTTACTATGGACTATCACCACCATAAGGTCTAAAGAATTTGCGCATTCCTAGCTAAAGACAAAGCCCTTAAGTGCTTCTGTTCGTATCTTCCAAGTCTGTAGTTATTAAATAATTATTGACTTTAAATAACAACATAAATTTGTTTTAACTGAAAATGTATAATTTTTATTTGTTTGTTTAGGAAGGAGATTCCAAGCGAACAAGTGAAACATGCTGATAGAGAGCAAGCAAAGCGTGTCGTTTACTCAGTGGTTTATGGAGCAGGTAGGCATTTTTAGGAAAAAACCCTAGCTACAGTAGATTAATTCTTGATACATAATTGATATAAGTAAACTTAATTTCTAAAGGTGAATAAAAGCTTTTCAGAGTATTACATTCTTATTTTTGTCAAGGATTATTAAATTTTCTACCTGGTTTAAAAATTCTCAAATTAATACTGCCACATTGACATATATGAAAATTACTCTGATATTGTATTAATTCGCTGCTGATGTAACTGAAGTATTTGTCTTTATTGAAAATGAGTTTAATTTTTAGTGGAGTTTGCATTCTGTTAGTATATAAACAGAGAAGAACTACAATGAATTAAAAAAAACTCGTCTAAAAATAGATTTATAGCATCACAGAATGGCTGAGGTTGGAAAGGACCTCTGGAGGTGACCAGATCCAGTCCCCCTCCTCAGGCAGGGGTGTCTAAAGCAAGTTACCCAGGACTGTGTCCAGACAGCTTTTGAATAACCTCAAGAATGTAAACTCCACAACTTCCCTGGGCAACTTGTGCCACTGCTCAGTCACACACACAGTATAAGTGTTTCCTTACTTTAGATCGTAATGTTTGCTGCCATTTCTCTACAACTGCAGAAAACCTGCAAAAATCCACTCTGCTACCCATTCTACCTAAGTTCTGCCCAAGTCCTAGATAAGACATTCTGCATACTTCCCAAAACTGCCTACCATTTTTTAAATGGTGCCCAACTCTCCTTATCCTTCATACATGCTTAGAATTCCATTTTCTGGAGAGACAGATGGGTAAGTATCACTGGCCTGCAAGCTCTTGTGAATTTGTTTTGGTGACCAACTAACAAAACTTTATATAGGTCTTCTGGAGAAATCCAAAAGCTCTACAGAAGGTCAGTACTTGGAAAACTCATTTGATCCCTCCAGATTACCTATTTTATGTATAGGGGTGTGCATAGGTTATACACACACATATAAGAACATATAAACACATATGGGCATTTTTATGTTAAGCTGTATTGCATTTTCAACTTCTGTGTTTAAATTCTATATATAAGAAGCCCAGCACTAGTTTCCTGCAATGTAAATTCAGGCCTTCATGTGCTGAGACATGAATCAAATCTCCCATCGCCCATTTTCCCTTCACTCTGGGTGAAACGGACAGATACCTGACTTACTTGGAGTGTATCACCACTGGTTGAATGCCCTGTAGTTCTGTGTATAGTCAGTGCAGAAAAGAAAATGCCTCAATTACTGGGTCTAGAGCCTCCCTCAGTAGAATCTGTGTTTGTCTACTCGTGCTCTAGAGAACTTAGATGATTAGATGTTGGCAATCCTTCACTTGCTCTGGGCCTGCACTGAACATTTCAGAGCAGCAGTGTTCAATTTAAGTATCTCCTTCTGCTTATTTGTGCTTTTTCTTGCTCTCAAATGAGGGCAGTTGAAGCACCTCAAAGATAGGAAGATGCTTCAGTTCATTATCAGCATGATCAAATTCTAATGAAGACACAACATGGAATTGTATCATGAAACTATTTAGATAGAAACTAACAAAAAATAGTTGTTAGATAACTGAAACTGATGAACTGAATTCCAGCCAGAGTTTGTCTCCCTTCAAAAGGAGGCTAAATTTTCAATAAGGAAACATTTTGATGTAGCTGAAGAGTGTCAATAATATTTATTTCACTTATTTTGGAATTGAAAAATACAGAAACATTCCCTGAGGAGCTTGCCTGCACTATGCTTTGAAAACCTTTCATGTAGTAAACAGTAATATTTTTTTCTTTTTGATTTCTCAGCTTTAGGTTATACTTTGTTCATATTTTCAAGGTGTTTTCTGTAATCCCAAAGGATAGAAAAATAGTATAATAAAAAGAATCTTGTGATGTCTAGGAGTTGGTACTTCAATAAATACACAGAAGGTTGAGAGGGATGACAGTACTACTGTCTTTTTCTTGGTTTGGAGCAATTAAATTCACCTGCTTCTGCCTCAGTCATCTTGTAAAACTAAAGCACAGACAAGTTAAACATCTGTCAAGTAAGGAATCAATTCAATTCAGTTGCAGTATGTTCAAGCCCTGAAGTGACAGAGGGATGTCAAGTTTTTTAAATGAAAGGCAGAGAAAATAATATTTTCAATTTTGAAAGATGATATTACAGAATGGAGAAGGAAGCCACAGAGGCTGCTACTAACAGTTCCTCTGGCACAGGTAACTTAGAGTGTGCTCAGAGAAGCTTTAATCTACTCCTGGCAGTATGGCCTGTGTTCCTGCAATGTGGAACATGATCTAATGCAATTACGTGTCTGTATATTCCCTCTGTATGCTTTCTTTTCCCTCTTGATGCTTCCCATTCCACCCTTGTTCTTTCCAATTCCCTAGAACCTTTCAGACTTCCTTACTGATTTTGTGACTTATTTTTCCTACTATTTTATGCAATATTTTGTTCTGTGTATCAGTAGTACTTTAGATGGGTAACATGGACAAGCTTAGATGTTACAGTTCTCTAAGAAAGCCACAGCAGTCTCCTAACTGTTAACAATGTGTGCTTTAGGTTTGTCATTTGCTGACCCAGGAAGAAAACCCAAATTATTAGATGTTAAATAAAAGTACAAGAACTATAATAGCTCATCAACAGTCATCCTGGATGTCTGGTCTATTTCTTCTACTAGTACCTTATCCTGACTCTGCTGTTCCTGCAGCTCAGTGCAGATCCTGGCATGACTGAGAACAAACTGCTACAGAATTGTTCTGAAATGCACATCAGACTGACAATGACATTGTTTAGCTGGATGAAATCTTCCCTCTTTCAAAAATGCTAGATAATATTTCTTGACTGTATTACTGTCACAATAACTATTCTGTGCCTTTGGTGCCTTGAGACATCACCTCTCAGCTTGTTACTTGCAGACACTGTGCTAGTTTTGTGTTGCTGTACAGCTGACGTACACATATATATATATCTATCTCCTTCAAACCTCACATGACTAATGTTGACGTATGTTTAATTTTTACTGGAACTATTTGGTTTGTAAATGTGTTTAAACTACAGCTAGTTCTAGGCAACTAGCAACAAAACAAGAGGGCATGGCCTCAAGCTGCTCCAGGGAAGATTTAGGTTGGATATTAGGAAGTACTTCTTCATGGCAAGAGTGATTAGACATTGGAATGGACTTCCCAGGGAAGTGGTGGAGGCACCATCCCAGGATGTGTTCAAGGAAAGGCTGGATATTGTCACTTAGTGCCATGGTCTAGCTGATGTGGTGGTGTTGGTCATAGGCTGGACTTGATGACCTTAAAGGTCTTTTCCAGCCTTGGTGATTCTGTGATTCTAACTGTTATTTTTTTTCACACTCTGGAAAACTGTCTTCAGTTTTTTCTAACTTATCTTGGCCAGGTGGCCAAGGAGACCAACAGCATCCTGGCCTGCATGAGAAACAGTGTGACCAGCAGGACCAGGAAGGTGATCCTGCCCCCCTAGTCGGCCTTGGTGAGGCAGCACCACAGTATTGGGCAACACAATATAGAAAGGCCATCGAGGTGTTGGAGAGGCTGCAGAGAAGGGCAAGTAGGCTGATAGGAGTCTGGAGAAGAGGCCTTATGAGGAGAGGCTGAGGGTGCTGGGGCTGTTCAGCCTGGAGGAGGGGAAGCTGAGGGGAGACCTCGTTGCTCTCTACAACTACCTGAGAGGAGGTTGTGGTGAGAGGTGGGTGTTGGCCTCCTCTACCTAGTGACCAGCAACAGGACAAGAGGAAATGGGATCAAGCTGCACCAGGGAAGGTTCAAATTGGATATTAGGAAAAATGTTGTCACAGAAAGAGTGGAGAGGCATTGGAACAGGCTGCCCAGGGAGGTGGTGGAGGCACCATCCCTGGAGGTGTTAAAAAAAAGAGTGGATGTGGTGTTTTGGGAGATGGTTTAGTGGTTAGGGGTTTTAGGGCTGAAGGTTGGACTTGATGATCTTGAAGGTCTTTTCCAACCTTGATGATTCTATGATTTAACATAATATGTATTGTGTATCTATATTTTATCCTAAAAGCTGCTATTCCTTGCTCTTTCTGTTGAAACACTTTTCACTTCCGTTTTTTCTTTTTCCAACTCTTTTATCTTGCAATTTAGACATAAATTTTTGCAGTCATTAATGAGCCTAAGACTGTTTGAAATCCCCGGTAGTCAGACTCCTAATTGCCTTTTAAAAATCAGGCTACTTTGTGTGATTGCTTCAGCAGTTCAGTTTTTCTGTGACTTCTACACCAAATCTAAAACTTCTAGTTAAACTAAACCATCCACGTCTCTATCCTTTTTAGATCTTCATTCACATATGTTTATTTAAAATTGGTTTCAAGTTCTTTATCTGCTTATCAAAGTTTGCAGGTTCCAACACTGAACTAGTAAAATTATACTTAAAGCAGCAAAGTCATTCAGTGAACAAAAGAGATTTCAACCACATTACATATCTAAATTATAACTAGGAATTACTTAATTACTCCTCATATACTTCTGAATATCTTTTTATTGCAGTAACTTTAGTAAAACATTCAAGCTCAAAGTTAAACACATACTTTTTTTGAAATACGACTGTATATCAGATCTGTCCTCTTCCACTGAGTAAGGTGTAACTAATTCCACTGATTGGGAATGTAACAGTGCTATTGTATATAGTGGATTTCTATTCTGCTTTACTGCATAACAAAGATCATTTCTTTACCACCAGGTAAAGAACGTCTTGCTGACTGCCTGGGAATCACTCCTCTTCAAGCCAGTCAATTTATAGAGAGTTTTATGCAAAAATACAAGAAATTGCATGAATTTACAAAGAAAACCATTGAACAATGCAGAAATAAAGGTAATTCAAAGTCTGTAAGCATATTTGTGTTTACTGATCAGAACTGTGTTGCAGTGGTGAAGACAAAGATGCAGCTCAACCAAAATTCAGATAGTTATAGGAGGAGACAAACGATGGAGTATCATTTGTTGAGGGATCAGGCCTTTTTCGTTTTTAACCTGAAGAGGAGCTGGTTAAACCTCTAAGCCTTTCCTCAGAAAGATGCTAAAAGAGTAAGATGTCAATTCTCAGAGTGAACCCTACTTAATATCATGTTACACTGCATCATTTTGTATTCCAACACAAAAAAGCCCAAGGAATCTTTTACTTAATAAATATGCTGTGTAGGTGCTGGAGTGTGGAAGTTCAGCCATTTAGTCAAAGGACCAATTTATAGAGCCAGGTCTTTTAGCATACGTTTTTTCTTTGCATGAGTCAGAATTTATGCTCTTGAAGTTCAGGTGGTATCTATGATGACAGGTGTGTGCAGAGTGCTTCTTGGAGCCAGCAGCTGCAAACTCTTCTTGCATAAAATTTGTTGTTAGTCTACATGTTCATTTATGTTTTCCTAGTAGTGAAGTATTTTGAAGATAAAAAATATAGCTTTTTGAAATATTTCCTTTTAAAAGCTTATTAGTAGAACTGTCAACATGTATTTATTTTGTTTCTTAGTACAGTATACTGTACCAAGTACACAGTAATTTTGCAAAATATTACTCATAATTGTATGGGTGATTGCCATAATAGAAACATATAACTGAGTTCTAGTAATGACAATTATAGTATTCCTACTTCTTAGGGCTTAAAAATCTACTGGAAGCATGAACTGTCGTTGGGTCACACTATTGCATTCCTTCACTCATTAATATTACTGAAGAAAAGTGAAGCTACTGAAAATCTCTCTTTAGCTATAATGAAGCCCAATATAACTAGTGAAATGTTACACATTTACTATATATTTCTTTGATCTATTTAGAATAGCATAACATTGATTTCATAAAGGCAAATGAATTTCAGTGACCAGGCTTCTCTGGTAAAGGATCAGGGTTCTGAGTTTAGTAGACAAGAGTGTCGTAACTGATGTCCTTGATTGTCATCAAAACACACTTGTCTAATTAGTGCTTACTCCTCTTCTCACTTCCATCTACCAATCATTGTTTTAATGATTAATGGTAGAAGAACAATCTAGTTTGGTTGTACAAGCTCAAAAAAATCTGCCATCAGGTCAACATTCTTTAATATTTCTCTGATGAATCCACCTCAGATTTCAAATTTTCAACAAAAACATTCCAACCTAGTGAGCTCATTATAAGGCAACTTTCCTTTACTCATCTGCAGTTCAAAGAGAAACAGCACCCACCTGACTAATGATATTGAGATTTTATGAATGTCAATATATCTTAAGCATATACATTGTATTAATTTGTGGTGAAGTGTATTAATATATTTTGTTAGTTTAATAGTATCTATATTATTATTAATTATCAAGATATTAAATAAACTGCATTAAGTTTATTTAAGTTTATTTTTTTCAAATATGTATTTCCAGATTAATCTTTGACAACAGAAGCATGTTCTGCTACTACTATATGAAGGATGGTATTTGTTTGGGGATTGGAATCAGCTCTGAGTATTGCAAGGGCAATTCTATTGTGGAGATACACCACACAGTAATAAGGATATTACAGTAAATCTGTTTTCCCTAAAAGTCCAGTGTTTCCAGAATTTCATCTTTAGATACTGTTCTTCATGGAAAATCTTGGTTAAATAGGGAAGACTGAGTTGCCAAAGAATATTCTAATCTCCACATAATTCATCTTCTTGTTCCCAAACTGGTACTTTTGATATCAGAATCCCTGGAAATGTGCTAATTAACAGAAAGCTCTGATAATTCAGCAGAACAACTTCATCCTCTGCACATAGGTCTAGTTATGTGCTGCCCATGGCAAAGTCATAATTTGGTGTTTGAAGAGGTCACCTTATGACATGTGCTTGTATATTTTGGTTGCCAAAGAAGAGCTGAAAATCCATGGCAGTCTGATTTTCCAAGTTCAGACTCGTCACTTCCAGTGTCAATTCATGAGTAATCAAGGTGATCAGAAGTATAACAAAATATTTTGTAAAGATGTATTTTTAACATGGATGATTTTTCATTTTTCTTAAAATAGGAAAGGAAGTTTAGTTTTGAAGAGAAGTTAAAATAAGGTTGTGTGTGTTATTTTGATGAGCAGATCCTCACATCTCTCTTCCTTTCTCAGCTCCTCTCACTTGCCCTCCAAAATAGTTGTTTTGTGAAAATGTGTTTTTAAGCCTAACATTAAACTTTAACTTTGTTTTTATGTGTTTCTTTTAAACTAGAGTTAAGCAAGTTTGGCTGTGAAAGGGACACAAAAATACCACATAAATAAAATAGAAAAAAAAGTTATAACTTCCCCACCCCCAACCTCCTTGATAATGTTGGGAAATATTCATTAATTATTTAATTACTTTACAAGTTTATTTTTTCTTTGCTATTCTCAAGTAAACAATTAATTGCATGGAAAGCTCTACTTATGGCTGCTAGTAGATATCTAATTCTGCTGGGTTATAGTTTCATCTCCCACAGAAAGAATGCGCTGGTGTATCAGTTGACATTCCTAAGGAAAATACAGAAGTTTTCCTTGTATAACATGTACCAATTCTCTGAATTAAATAATACTTGGATCAAAAATACAATAAGCATTTAAGGTTCAAATAAGAGAAGCTCTGACTATTTTCAGAGGGCAAAGTATTAAATTGGCTCAGCAGCACATAATTACCAAAAAATCTGTATTATCTTCACAAATAACTTTTGAAATTTAATTAAGAATACTAATTTCTATTTAAATCCTACAAGGTTATGTGGTTTCCATAATGGGACGTAAAAGACCACTGGCTAATATCAATGCACAGGATTACAAACTACGCACTCAAGCAGAGAGGCAGGCTGTCAATTTTGTCGTTCAAGGTAAAAAAAACCACCTGACTAATTTCCTACTCACCTACCTACCTCTTTATTGATGCTTGGATTTAGTGGACAAGAACTGTGATAATATCAGAAGAAGGAATATTCTAGTAGTCTACTAGGCTAGGCTACTGAGGCAGGAGTTTTACTGGAAAAGAGAAGTTTAAATGATGGCTTGTACCTACCTTGAAAATTGCTAGCAAACAGTATCATATACCACAATGTGCTAGTACACAACAGTGCTCTGTAGTAGTTAAATATAGGTAGAGATACAAACTATATACAGAGGAAATATCTGGAATTCAGTGCTTCAGGTGTGGTGTTGTCTTAAAACATTTTCCTGTCTGGTTTTACTAGTTTGTTACTCCAAAAGGGTTTGTGTGGTTATGCTGCTTAGACATTCCAGCTTCTATTTTACCCAAGTAGCTTTAGTTTAACAAATATAAATATTACAAGAATCATGCATTGTTATTATTTGTTTTGAAACCATTCTTTGTTAGGAAAAGTCAACCTTAATTCTGTAGAGGGCAAGAGAAAAAGGTGTTTTTTCACAGAAAAACATTGCAAATTGGCCCTCTACGTTGGAAATATAAAAAAACAGCATAAAATGCTCAAATGTTAATTAATCTTCTGCATTACCATACTCTATTTAAGTAACTTGAGGCTCAGTCTTGTACAGAATTTAGCCACCTGGAGAAAAAAAAAAAAAACTGAGCTGGCAATCTAAGACTGATATTTTTCCTGACAAGCTACCCCTTGGAAGAAGTATTTTTTAAAGTGGATTATGCTCACAGTGTATTCATTAAATTATATTGCAAATTAAAAATTTACAGGCAAGTAAAAAGTGCTTTCCTAGGCATGGTGATGGCATGCTTTTTATAAAGTTACTTTAATTTTCCTTTTGAAAGGATCATTTGTTTTTTCTTATTTTTCCTCGCCAAATATTATGAATTTAGATGTTTCATTTTTAAAATGATTTAAGTATTTATGTCATGTTTAGGACTCCTTTTAATTAGTAACTAAATTTAAGTACTGTCTGCAAGGATGTGTGAATATCTAGAATTCTAATACATACCCTGTTGTTTGCATAATAGTTGTGCTCAAGTGGTGGCTGCCTTGCTGTAATAAGCTCCCAAATATTATATCCTTAACATTTTAAAATATCCTTCAAATTTGCAGCAAAGCTTGCATGTTTCTGACACTGGGTATTCTTCCTGCTCAACCCTCTCCAGGGGCTGTTCAGTTTACCTGTGTTTCCATCCAGCTGGCCAGCAGCCCTCTCCAGTGGAGGGCACAAGGCTGGAGCCAACACAGCGGGTCCCACTGAGCGTAGAGCGGAGCATTAATAAAGCTCCACGGCCTTCTGAGCAGCACGTGCTCATGTCCATCTGTCCAGAGAGCCTGGAGCTGAGGCAAAGCTCTCACAGAATTGTCTACCAGACGCTAGCTAATAGCTAACATCACCTACAACAGTCAGATTATCATATTGCATTGTTGGTTCAAAGAACACCGGAGGACGAACCTGAAGTAGAAAAGTGTAACTGGTATTCAAAACATTAGAAGGTGTGATGAAGCAAGGATTAAAAACTGTGAAGTACTCAGTAGTCTCAAATTTTATTCAAAAATTCCTTCTAGACTACAAGGATTTTTTTTTATTTCAGGATTTAATGTCTGAGATTCAAAGACAGTAAAAATTTTCTATTTATGCTAAAACATTTTATCATAGTTATTGTACTAAGCTGCATATATTAATATAAGTAATTTAAGCAGTTTTTATTTTGGTTATTGTAGCAGCAGCTGGTAACAGAAGACATCTGCTGCTGAATGACAATACTGAGAGAAATGTAGACTTCCAGCTCTAACTTACTACATCTGTATTTGACAGTTGTATTTGAGTTCTTATACAGCTTTTTACTTTTTAAATATTTGTCAGTTGAAGTGTTTACCAATCTACAGCATAATATTCTTCAGTTATTGTTAATCTCTAGCAAACTGTAGAGCAAACCTTGTATTTAAGGTATTAAGGTATTATTAATAATGAAAACTGTTACATTGAGTTGGAAGAACTCTGGGAGTTTGCTGGTTTGTAAATTCCACCCACCCAGATCTGCGCTATTATGTTATTTGATCATGTTAACATTAAGAAATGTTTTAAACAAGGACTAGAGAACTTGTCAGAAAAATATAATCAAAGTGATTGTTCTGAAGCACACAGTATCAGTTAAACATTTACAAAATTGTGGCAAAGTTAAGGACCAGAAATGCACCATCTATCATGATGCATGTCTACATGACACTCTTATGTACCACTTAACACTGTAATGTAATGAATATATATATATATTACATAGACACTGAAATGTGAAAAAAACATAAAATTAAGTTTCCAAATGTAAATGTAGGTCTGAAACAATGTTATAGTTTTTTGTGATGTTACGTTTTAGTTGATTTATATATACATTTTTATTCCAATTTAGAGTTAGATAATTTCAGGCATTTTTTATAAATAGGAATTTCTCAACTCCTGGCCGTGACTGACAAATTCACCTTTATTTAATATGTAATACCATATTATTAAGTTCTGTCTTTAATTAACATGTAATTATGTAGTTTGTTATTTATTAATCTTATTGTATGTTTCATGTTACATGAATTGAATCTACTGGTTTTTTTCAAATTCTTATAATTCAGAATCATTGGATGTTTATCATTCCTAAGCCATACTTCCAAGAACATTTGCATTTTGGATGCTTTCAGTTAAAAGCAGATCTCTTTCTTTCATAGGATCAGCAGCTGATCTTTGTAAAATGGCTATGGTGGAGATTTTTACCTCTGTTGTTGTTTCTCCAACTTTAACAGCCAGGTTAGTAAAGAATTATTTCAAAGCAGTTGAAATAAATGTGTTTCTTGCTTTTTAAGCAGCCATAGAAATATTGTGCATGCCTCTGCAGCTTTTAACAAGCAAGGACGTGTGGGATGGTTTAATAAATTCAAAGTTATATCTTTGTGTGTAAATGGTTGGATCTGTAAAACCATCCCAAGGTGAAGAAGTGCCCTGGGGCCACTTAAACTCAGTCAGGTCAAGTTTAGTGGTAGTTCTGCATCTTTGAAATCAAGCCCACTGATCATATCCTTCCTGTATTTTGAGTGTATTGTACGGTAGGAATTGAACATTCAATGGGCTGGGGGGAAAAAACAGGAATCAGGAAACCAGTGCTCAAGCAAAATAAAATGAACATTTTTTATTCTTGTATAGGTTGCTTTCCTTTGCTAAAGAAAAGCTAGGTCATCATGATTCTCTTCTGTTGTGGCTGCTTATAGTTGGGTAGGAGATCACAGAATTTTCTCAAGATTTTTATGCCATTGGTAAAAATAATGAAGTCTACTTGTGGTGTAATAAAGGACGGAGGGGATGGTGCAGAGAGTCTGTGAGCATTATTATTTGTTGCAATAGAAAGATACTTTGAAGACATAACATGCAGAGAAAAACTCAGAGAAATGTATTCTTATATTTTGTAATGCTGTAGTAAACAATCAAGTAGAACATTTTTGCTGTAGTTCAGATAAAAGCAGATAGAGCAGAACATCAGTGTTTCTACTGCCATCCAGAAGCAGAAAAACTAACAACAGAGCTGTAGCTCTCTCCTCATGTATTGAGGACTTTAGTAGGATTTTAGCTCAGTACAAAGTAACAGGGAGTGTCTTTCCAAATGTACTATTACAATTATATATAATTTCTAGCACTATAAATAGTCTGTGTGTTTCTATGTGTGTGTGTAATTTACTCACAGTGGTGAGTAAATTTATTTGATGAATATTTCAGAATGTAATTTCTGATCACAAGTATAAATTGTAAGTATTGAATTCAAAGGTACAAAAAATAAAACTTGTTCTGAGTAACACTCAGTTCTTGCAACTTTTTGAGCAAAATCTACTGAGCTATTAAAAAAATAAAAATAATTTGACCTCTAGTATAAATCTGAAGCAGGAAGTAGTTCTTTGGTGGAGATACTGCATGCAGCCAGACAGTGATATGTTTGTGGATTAAATGTTGAATTATGTACTATAACATATTGCATTGTACATTTGGGGGCAGATTATCCATGCTGATTACAATTCTTTCTGCTGCCTGAATTATATGAAAAGGCCAGAATCTGGCAGCTGTGGCTCGGTTGAAAATTTCTTTAGCAGGTGTAGCTTTGAATTAGATTAATTATAGAGAAGCTGCCTTCGGGGATAGGCAGCCAACAGGTCCTTACTGGAGAATACAAGTGGCATTGGTGAGAGGGCAAAGAACATACTCCCTTCTGCAGTTCCTACCTAGCACACAGATTGTTAGGTTCAATAAACAGCTGTTGGTTGAAATTCTGAGAAAGCAAATATTTTGGAATTAATGTCATGCCTGATAATGCTAGAGAATGTTTTTTCTCTCAACGGAATATTTTACTTGGGTTGTCCTTTCTTAAAACTATTCAGTTAAAGAAATAGTGTCATCAAAAGGTTAAGGAGGTGCGGAAAGTACTGAAGTTTTATAGGTTGAATTTCCTTGTGTTGGAAAAGCACTGAGGAGTTGCTACACCAGGTATCAGTAAAGTAGCACTGTCTATTTGTATTCCTATCATAAATATCACAGCTGAAAAAGACCAAGACTGCAACATTGAACTCCTGCCACCATTAACAACTGGATGGCTTTGCTAAGGGAGAGCCTTTTGTTACTATTGGCTCCTTCCCATAAGATTTCATAGAACCACAGAATTTTTTGAGTTGGAAGATACCTTAAAGATCATCGAGTTCCATCTCCCCTGCATGGGCAGGGACACCTCCCACTAGAACAGGCTGCTCAGAGCCCCATCCAACCTGCACTTTGAACACCTCCAGGGATGGAGCCTCCACAACATCCCTGGGAAGCCTGTTCCTGTGTCTCACCACCCTTACACTGAAGAATTTACGCCTGATCTCTAACCTAAATCTCTCTTCTTTCAGCTTAAAACCATTTCCCCATGTCCTCTCACTGCAAGCCCCTGTAAAAAGACCCTCCCCAGCTTTCCTGTAGCCCCTTCAGGTACTGGAAGGCCACTGTGAGGTCCCCCCACAGCCTTCTCTTCTTCAGACTGAACAACCCAACTCCCTCAGCCTGTCCTCATAAGAGAGGTGCTCCAGCCTTCAGATCATTTTCGTGGCCCTTCTCTGGACATGCTCCAATTGGTCCACATCTTTCTTGTGCTGGGGGCACCAGAGCTGGACACAGTGTTCTAGGTGAGGTCACATTTCTTTTGATAAAGCCATGGATGGAGTTGACCTTCTGGGCTGCAACTGCACATTGGTGGCTCATGTCCAGCTTTTGATCCACTGGTACCCCCAGGTCCTTTTTCACAGGGCTGCTCTCAAGTGTGATTTCCCCCAGCCTGAATTCATATCTTTGGTTACCTCAGCCCCTGCACTTGGCCTTGTTGAACCTCATGAGGTTCACCTGGGCCCACTTCTCTAGCTTGTCCAGGTCCCTCTGGATGGCATACTGTCCCTCTGGCATATTGACGTAGGTCCTTACAAGCCAGGCTTGTCAGAAAAGCACAGTCAATACCTTTATAAATCCTGTGAATGCTCACCTGGCTGGGAGGTGGCTCAGGCATTTGAAAGCATCACTGTAGCCTTGCCAAAAGACTGTAAGACTGAAACTTGAAATCTGTATTTCCACTTGCCTGCCAGGTGATGCTCAGTGAGTTATTTTTTCAGTGTTCTGTTTCTTGCCTTTCTTATCAGTCAAGTCAGGGTAATGATCCTAAGATCCTTCGTGAACTGCTTTGAAAAATATTGTTAAAAGGAAGTGTATACATTATTGGTGTTGCTCTAACAGTTGAAATGCAGAATAGCTCTTCCAAAATAAGAAATATAATCAATCTTCTATTATCATCACATCAGACCTTATTCATTCCAAAGATAACACACTACTATCTTTTCTTCTATCTTCACCTTCTTGTAAGCATTTTTTTTCCCTATTAGACCTTCTAATTTTGGAAACAGGGTTTTCACTTTGAACAGCACATCAAAGAGCAGTATCTCTTACATATGCTTTAGAGGTGATTATGAACCCCTCATTTGCAGCAGGAGACAGAATCTCCTGTAAGGCATAGCCCGGTGGTGGCTAACACTCAACATTTTGTCTTTTCCACTGTGAGCAAGCTCTGACCCAACAGTGTGAAGCTTCATTTTCATAGGACTAGTAGTCAGTAGATTTTCAGTTATTGTTTACACATATGATACTGCATTTGGAAGTCGAGGTGTTTCTTAATCTTTTAATTTAAATGCCAGCCTAGCAACTTACACTATTGACAATAAAAAGGTAATCAATTACTTGAAAATAATTTCACAAAAAGATGGGGAAAAGTAACATTAAATGAAATAAACATGGTAAGGAACTGACAGTAGTATGGGTTAGCTACTGGCATTAGTGTTAACATCCCTGCATTTTGTGTTGCACTGATGAGTAATCAAAATGATTTATTCAGACTTCCATATTACCTAGATCTTTTTGGAGATGCTGTTCTGTGTCTGATGGCCAAGTTACTTACTGAAGATGTTCTGCTGACATAAATTATTCAAGTGCCAGCTTTTACTTGTCTGATGCAATTCACAGAACGTCCACACAGTGTTTCCTGCAGGCATATGATAGCAAACAGGCTTCTGAAGTGAGATCAAGGCATACAGTAGTGGCTTAAAGAAAGATTTATGGAATTGCTTTGAGCAGAAAGGTACTCTGTGAACACGGATGGACAGTCGTAGTTATTTTCAGTATTTAAAACATCATTGCAGTGGCAGATGCATGGAGGCTTGGTAAGAAAGATGCTGTTGAATTGTGCAAGAATAGCAATTCTTGTAAAAAGTATCACTTTGTAAGCTGAAGATGCACTGATATTACCTGGCACTAGATGGACTTCTCAGAAAGTCATTAACGATAATATCCCAACAACATGCAAATTATACTTAACAAGTCTGCAGAATTATTGAGTTATTTGGTGTGAATTCAGCAATTCTGCTTTCTCACCATTTTATTGTTCCTTCAGCACTGGACCTGTGCCACAAACACATGGCTTTACTTCTCAGCATGTCTGTAGCCTAGTTAAAGAGACAGGTTCAGCAACAAGCCAGATATAAAGGAATGATCTGAAAAGGAGCAACTAGTAAATAAGAAGAAAAGAACATAATCTTATTTTCTTGGTCCCAGCTGCTTTTAAAAAGCAGTGGATGTTGAATGTTTATATGTCTTTATATGTCTTGGGAAGGAACAAACACTTTAATCAACCTAATGATCTTCTGAGTTGATCAACTGTAAATGCAGCTCACTTCTACACAGATAGCTACATTAGTAAAAAACACCCCTAATCCTCCCAGGAACAAGCCTTGTGTTACGTGACCTGGATTTTTTTCAGATACATATCATGTGATAAATCACAAATGAATAGTTTGTTGGAAATGGCTTCAGTTTTAGTTAGACTCAAGAACACAGAGGCATTTTTATGGGTATGTGGAGATTCCAGCATTAGTACTTAATTGGCTGCTTATAGTTTCTCAGATTCATACAAAAGGACATTCTAATAAAACCAGCTTCTTGATTACATCACAGCCTCAACCACATGCCTTCAGTAGACTGCTTAGTGCTGCTGCTATGTGTGATTAATTTCTTTAATTCTGGGCATAAATCTTACAGCTCTTTATCTCTTTCTTCAGGAATTAAAGAATTGGTTTTACTCAGGTTTCTTCTGTAGCAGTTATCCAGGATTTTCAAGTAAATGCTTATTGCTCTGGTACTCTGGCCACAGTTCCCAGTATATAATTGCAGATCTGCTCTAAAGGATTGACTCTGTAAGACTGTCAGCTTTTATCTATAACCCAATACTAGAGAAATAGAACCACAAGGAAAAGATATAAGCTTTTGATTCTGCTTGGGAGGAGAAGAATATATTTGTATCACAGACACAGGCTTTGTTTCAGTGGCAGAAGGAAACAACATGGTCACATTGCTGTGTCAGAAGTTACTGAGAGCTCTGCACAGCTGCTGTCCTAGTCCAGCATGTAGTTCTTTTCTTCCCTAAGTGGCCAAATAATATTATATTTCTAGGCATGCTGTTACTTAGCAAAATCATTACTTTCCTCAAGCATTCAAAGCAGTATTTTGCATAGATCCACAAGATGGGGAACTGTTACCTGAACAATTCATGCACAGGGAACAGAAAAAGTCAGAATTATTATTCGTTCTAGAGAATAGTAGACCTAAATATATTGAATATGCTTAAATATCACATCCAAAAAGGACATTAATGATGTAGCTTGTTTTTCAGTGTTCCTTTATGTGCGTTGTTCAACAGAAATGCAGAATTTTAGCTTATAAAAACATTTTGTAGATCACCTTTCAGATTGGTATGTTTTAAAACACTTGGAGTACATGCAAAAATTCTATTCTCTTTAATTAACCATCTGTTCAGCTTCCTGCTCTTCATGATGTAGCTCCTGAGAAAACAAATTTCAGAAGTTAGCTGAAATTTTGTAGTTGTAATGTTAAAATGTCAAAATATATTATTGCTCTTTGATATGAAAACACTAAAAGAGGTAGATTAAATTTGATGCAAGTAACATCTATGCAGGTATAACTTAAGCTATAGCTTTTATACTACCACATCAGAAATCACTGAAACTTGAAAAATTTACTGATTGTTACAAAATTATCTTAACCTTGTTCCTTAGTTACATGACAACTTAATAGTCATTCTTTCTGCTTCTGTGGGGAACCTGTGATGCAATTAAATAACAGGTAGTATTAGTACTATCAGAAAAGAAATTATTTGAGTTTTCGTG
>NW_009953655.1:3008769-3031823 GCF_000747805.2 Chaetura pelagica | reverse complement strand
AGGGAACATGGAGATTTCTAAGAAGAATTAGATTCAACACCCATCTGGTCCATTATCACGGAGTGTGGCCAGCAGCAGATGCTTCAGGAGGAAGGTGTAAGATCTGTAGTAGGACAGCCTTTCTGTCTGCAGATTTTCATCTCTCTCTGGTGGTGGGGGCAAGTCTAAGTTCTGAAAGAGAAGATTTAAAAGTCTTCCCCCAAAATCATGGATGTTATAATTTCTAAATCCAGACAAGTGTTTTTTACAAGAGCAACCATTCTGACTTTTTCTGGCAATGTTTTTCATTACATACCTTATAAACTAATATTTTGTTTAATTAAATATGAATGTATTTAGTATTAATTTCTCAAATTTTAAAGTCTTTAAGTTCTTGGTTTTCAGTTACAGGTCATAAAATATCTTTCAATTTGTTATTATATATACTCATTTTCATATTTCCCCATTTATCTGATTTCAAAATATCTTATTCTTTTTATCATTTTTTTCTAACCACTCAACAGCCTTTATGTTATTTTGGGATTTTTTTTTAAACTTATCATAATATATATAAAGCTTTTAACTATGCCCTCTCCTGTCTGCAAATTTTAAGTCTCCCATTATGCATTTACAGGTTTCAAATTCAAAATGAAAAAATGTGATGTTACTAGTTGGATTATTATTATTATATTCATCAAAAAAGGAGATAACATAGGATGACAGACAAGGATATTAATATTTGGGATATAGAATCTAATAATATTGTGTCAGAAAATTGTATTAATTTCAATAATCAGGCACACAGTGCTTTTTTTAAATAAGAAGAAAACCATATGTGAATAGAAAATGACTGATTTTTTTAAGTATTTCTAAATGGTTATTGTGCTACCAAGTGACAATTAATCCTCTTTTTAAAGTAGTGTACTTTTAGAAACTTTTTAAATGTTTATACATTGTTATTGTACCTACGTAAAAACTTAACTGTTAACTTGGTCCTATGCTCTTAAGTAATGCATTATAGTTGGTTTTTTTTTAACTAGAATTTTTTACTTAAATAAGCTGTGATAGATTTCACATATCTTCTTTTCTCCTCCAAATAGAATTCTTTGGCTTTAGTAAATCTATTGTTCAGTTATGATTAATTCTCAGCATGTCTTCAGATTAGAACTAAATTTTGTATTTTTTAATAGAAATTTTACACTTGAGTACTCTAGCTCAGAATCAGATAACCTGATGGTGCCACACCACTTTTTCCCTGAAGATGTAGAGCTAACCAAGAGGAGGAACTTAAAGCCATTTAGATCTGGGCTTCCTAGCCTGGTTCTTTGTCAGAATAAGGTGCCCTTAATTCCTTGTTATGCTTGACAGTTGGACACTCTTTTTTAAGATTTTCCCCCTTACCCAATTTTAAACCTTATTTTAATGTATTTTCTGTTTAAACTCTTAAACCAGCCAGCTGGATGTAATACATGAGCTCCTCTCGGATATGGTTTAAGCAACATACTTAACACCATACACCTATGGCTCAACCTGTCTCGTTCCCTTCCTTCCTGCTGCCTGTGCTTAGGGCTCGTGTGGGAGTGTCAGGGGCTGTGGTGAGGGAAGTGAGTGAGAAAGCAACCTAGACTGAAGTGAAATGAGGGGTCTGGAATGGACATGTGGTGGATCCAGATTGCTGGCTATTTCAATATTCCTTCAAAGTGAAGATGATTCAATTAAGTTACTAAGGAAAAGTATAGGGTTTTATTTTTCAAACTTCTTTCAATCAGGGTGTGCAATGGGTAGGTGTGTGCATGCACGGGAATGGGGAAAGCTATAAATTTTGAATGTATGAATTGCTTTGATTTTTCTTTCATCTGTATCGATATCAAATGGAATGCTTCCTCCTGAGAAACAGCAGATTGCATGTGAATGTTATTACTCTGACAACCCTGAAAAAATACAGGTGGCCTTATGCTGTAAACCTGAAAGAGTAGATCTTGTAAAGTAGATGCAGGATGGGTAAGGAAGAGATAAGAAATCATAAAAGGAAATCTGACTTGTTTGATGAAAACTAAGAATGAAGTAGTTTGTACTGTTTCACTTCTCAGGATCACACTAGGAAATAATGTTTAGCATTAATGAAAAATTATGTAATATCTTCCATCTGTACTAGAAATACTTATTTCTTACATTTCTGAGAGAGACACGATCTGCATTTTCTAACTGAAAGTGCATTGCTCAGCAGGAAAGTAACAGCACTAGAAAAAGACTCTGCAAGGCTAACTGCTAGTTCTGTGTTTTAGCAGACAGAATGTTGTCCTGAGCTTAAATGAACCACTAGATGTTCAAGATAGGGTAGATAGGTGTAATGGATGGAGCATGTAGAGTTGTGTAAGGTCTATTGTGCTGTTTAGACAGGAATTTTGAGTTCAGTTTACATTGCTTCCACAGGTTTTCTGAGACACATAAGGTAGCACTGATGATATTTCAGACTCATTCCTCCCGAACTCAGCTTTACTTTTAGTGCAGAGATGAGGTGATCCATTGATCCAATGCTAAGTGGTTTTGAATATCCAATTATTTTTCCTCTGTTCCTAAATCCTGATAGATTTATGATAAAATTTTAAATTTATAGGGTAAGTTCTTCTAAGAAAGGACTTTTCCTTACCAAAGTCTATGATAATTCTATGAAATATTCAGAATTTATCATACTCTAAGCCTGAAGGCATGAAACACTGTTCTGTTACAAATAACAACCAGTCTATCACATTTTTATTGCACTGATTTGATCAATGACATTATTTTCAGTTATTTCATTGCTTTACAGTACATTCAAAGGTTTTAATGTTCACAGTTCCTTCTAATTTATATCTTTTTACATGTAATTTCAATGATTATGAGGAGTCCCTTGGCTTAATTAATTTACTTACATTAGAAATTATAAGTTTTTGTGATTCTCTTTGCTACAGATGATCCTGATCTTTTCCTTTATTTCTTTTTGGATCCTGTGTCCCAATTTCCTATTAGAAATATGTTAATCTGTATCACTCTGCTTCTGACTGTGTTGTAAGTGACTAATAATTTAAGATCTATTATTAGAGCTCACCACACTGTTAGTCAATGTCACATTGTAATTTAAGGCAGTGTGAAACTATCTTAGGATATTTTCCTGAAAGCTGTGAAAAGTTATAAGTAGTAACCATAGTGATGGTTCAGCCTTTCGTAAAGAACTATTTATTTACTCAAATAACTGTTCGGTTATAAATCTACAATCGGCATTAATTTAAATGTTATCTACAAATTGCAAAGCAATTTGGAAATATGTGGTACAGTTTCATGACTTAGACTCCCAGCTGCAATTATTAAAGAAGTATTAAAATAAATCTAGTAGGAATTTGGTCTAATCAGACACAGTATTTTTCCTTCCTGAGAACTACACTCAGGGAGCACAGATGCTAGTTTAGATCTATTCTGCCTTAAACCTGACTCAACCAAATACCTTTCTTATTCCTATAGTGAAAGTAGTTTTGCACCCAACAATTTAGGGTTCTACTTCTGTAAGCACTGAACAATTAAGTCACAGTCCATATGCAAGAGACCTGCCTATATAGAATTAATACAGACAAAATGTAAAACAAAGCAGCAGCATAAATTAATTACAAAACAGCTCTGACTGAAGAGCCCAGGTATGTGGAATTGCATGGGTTTCAAGATGTCACTGCTTTTAGCTGTACACTCTGTTCTTATGAGGGCACCTGTCCTGATAGCAGAGGCAACAGATCAGGTTGTGTGTCTGTGCCTACATTTTCATTCTTCTACCCTCTTGTTTAGCAGCATGAGCACACCTACTCTGCATTTAAGTGAAAAGGTTATCTCCTGGAAAGGACTCAAGTCACTGGCCAACCCCATACTAAGAGTTAAGTTTGGTATACCAGTGAGCCAAGCACTCTTACTATTGACCTAACCTGTGTTAGTAAAAGCACCCATTTGCAATGACATTTATTCCAGCTCAACTTGAAAAAAACAAGCTGTCTTAACTAAACATAGCCTGCCTCTATAATTTATTGCCATTTTCTGCAAATTACATTGGTTTTAAGTAATACCTTGTCACATCATCAAATCTCTGAGTGGCATTTACAAGCTAGCAGTTTTGGTTTGTGACCATGGCCATTATGTTTTCAGAATATGTGGAGTGGCAAACCTTTTGACTCCATTAATGAAGTTTTCATTTTCTGAGGATGTTTTTTTTTCACTTTAAAATACCCATTGTACATGTGACAAAGAATTGATTATATGAATGGAAAGCACTGATAGAAATTTCTTGCATATATTATCTGAAATTTTTCAGGTTAATTGCCCAGATTCATGATGAGTTGTTGTTTGAAGTAGAAGATTCTCAAATCCAGGAATTTTCAGGTAAATAAAATATTTCTCATCCTCCCCATTTTAAATCCCTATAAACTGATTTCTCAGAAGACATAGAATTAATGTAACAAGAAGAAGCACATTGATTCTCATAATTAAGCTAGTTAAAGTGGGATATAATCCTCATCTGGAGTTCATCAACATGCTTATTTGTATTTAGTTTTCTTCTCAAGATTCCCTCATCCAATGTGTGAATCCTGTAAAGATAAATAATACTTCCTCCAAGGCTTAAATGGCATTCAGAAGGAAATAAACCAGCTTAAAAAGCAGGGCTTGGAAAGTAGCTTCCTCAATATTAATGACTGGGCTGTGTTACATAAAGAAGTACAAAATTCTCAATGTAAGAGTATAATGTACTGTAATTTCTAAGTTGTTTTACTGCTTTTTTATAAAAAGAGAGCTTTGTGATGGAACTTTCAAGGTTAAGGGTTAGTAGAAGTTCCTGCTTACGTTTTTATCCTCTCATGTGCTTTACTTCCAGACATCATTTCCTAAGCCAGTTTTTTTCTCAGCATCTGGTACAAATTTAGCTAGCAAACGAGGGCACATAGGGAGCTGTTGGGTCTCTTCTCTAGTAGGTAGTGCATTTTTTTTCTGCAGGCACCAAACGTTTGTTCTCAAACTGGTCCAGTTTGAAGTTCAGCAATACCTTCAGCTAAAACAATTGGCTTAATGTTGCAAATATTTTAAATGAACCAATATGAGAAACATATTGCATTATAAGCTAGAAATATCATAGAATCACAGAATCATAGAATCCTAGGGGTTGGAAGGGACCTCGAAAGATCATCTAGTCCAACCCCCCTGCCAGAGCAGGATCACCCAGAGCACATCACACAGGAACGCATCCAGGCGGGTTTTGAATGTCTTCAGTGAAGGAAACTCCACAACCTCTCTGGGCAGCCTGTTCCAGTGCTCTGTCACTCTCACAGTAAAAAAAAATAATTCTGATATTCACCTTGAAACTCCAATGCTCACCTTGAACCTTGAATGCTCCAATTTGAACCCATTACTCTTTGTCCTATCACTGGTCATCTCTGAAAAAAGCTTAACTCCATCATATATTGCATTATAACCTAAGCATCTAAGAAAAAAATTATTTCATCTTTCTGTGTTGCATTAATCTAAACAGTACAATTTTCTGTGTTAGTCTCATTTCATCACTGATCCCTCTTGTGAGTATTCGTTCATAATGAGAACATTAAATCTCCATCTAATCAAAACAAAGAACCTGGGAAATATTTAAGTTCAATATATTGAGGGCATTGTAACAAATCAGGTTAATATATTAACATTTGACCTCTAAAGGCAGGATTTCAAATCTAGTTTAAATTAAAAAAAAACCCACACAATTTATCAGAGATTGTGGTATCTCAGAAAAAAACAGTATCTGAAAGTGTTTCAGAGTTAGAAAGTATAGTATATTGAATGAGATCTGTAAGATAGCACAGAACAATTTTTTATTAGCTTATTTTACATCCATTTACATGAAGTGTGAAGCTAAAATACTACACAAAAGATAAAAATTATTTATGGTTGCTTATACATATAGAAAATCATAGATTCTGCCCTCATCATGTCAAGTTCTGAACTCTGTAACTAGTATGAATTTGTAGTAAATACAGCAAAATTAATATTTTTTTCAGTATAATATAAAAGACCTCTAGCTATCATATGAATCATAGAAGTAAATTATCCCACTATATAAACATGATGACTAGAGGCTCTTTTCTGAAAAGACAAAAAGAGTCCATTTCAAATACTCAAGTTACCTGCTCTGCACACCACAATGCAACTAGTTCAAATATCTCCACATCTTGCTGCAGTGTACAGAACAAATAGACTTGTAAACTCCTTGTTCTGCTTCAAAGCTATCACCATGTAATTAAAATTGCTAAGATGATCTTTAGGAAATAGACCTGGGCAGTCTAGAGGCCTGAGATACCTTGCAAATTGCCATTGAACTAGCATAGGCTGCCAAGCTTGAGTGTTCAAGATGGAAGCTTGTTTCATTCTCCTGATTGAAGACTGATTTTTAGGTTTGTCTCTACTTTGCCTGGAGAGGCAAAGGAAAAAAGAAAACTCTCTGTTGCAGTAAGTTCAGATATACTTAGTTGCCTCAAAACAGAAGAGTGATGAAATGTCTTTTCTTTAACACTGAAGACCAACCTAAGACATTAGTTTCCTTCTTCATTCATTTATTTCCTTCCCCTTTATCTATCTCTCATGAGACCTACCCTGAAGTGGTGCATCCAGTTCTGTGCTCCCCAGTGCAAGAGAGCCATGGACCTGGTGTAGAGAGTTCACTGAAGGGCCACAAAGACTATTAAGGGACTGGAGCATTTTATGAGGAAAGGCTGAGAGAGCTGGGGCTGCTCAGCCTGGAGAAGAGATAGTTCAGGAGAGTCTTATTAATGTATATCCATACCTGAAGGAAAGGGATGCAGGAGCTGGAGCCAGGTTCTTTCCACTGGTGCCCAGTGGCAAGACCAGAGGCAACAGGCACGAACAGAAAAACAGGGGGTTCCCTCTGAACATCAGGAAACACTTTTTAACTGTGAGTGTGATCAAGCACTGGCACAAGTTGCTCAGAGAGGTTGTGAAGTCTCCATCCTTGGAGAAGCTATTTGGACATGATCCTGAGCAGCTGATTCCAGACAGCTCTGTTTGAGCAGTGGTGTTGGACCAGATGAGCTCCAGAGGTCCCTTCCAACCTCAACCATTCCGTGATTGTGTGTTTTGCAAATATTTCTGCTACTGACAAAAGAACTAACCCAATTTGTCTTAAAAGGGACTAAGTGGCTCTTCCTTCAGTGTCACAAGCAAGGATTTTGCTTGATCTGAACAGGCAGAGAGAGGGTGCACCTGAATCAGCCCGTAACTTCCAGTCAGCAGCATGACTGGTGAAGCAGATCTCTCTGTGGTCCCCAGTCCATGGTGTGAACAGCTTTGGTACATGTCACAGAGCAGTCTGAGAGCAGTTGACCTAGATTCTTTTCAGAATAAACTAAACAGGAGGTCTCTTTTCTCCTAATATTTTCCAGTTATTTTGGGAGCTGCTCAGTGTGGTAACAAATTAGGGATTTGAATTTTAAACCAATGAAGGAGTGTCAGGAGCACGTGTGTTCCCAATTCACTTCAGTGCTTTGAATGTCCAAATACGGTTTTCACTCCTTTATCCAAAGTTCTTTCTCTTTTAGGTCCTTACTCTTCCTACTGTTACTCGCCAATATTCTTTAGCTGTCAGCTTTTTCTTTGTACATCTCATGAGTTTTTGGTCATTCAGAAACTTTAAATTACAGGATCTGCTGACTTGCAGATTCCAGCCTGCAGCTTAATGATCTGGAGAGAAATCTCAGTTGTACAGTCACAAAGCCCAGTCAAGGGAAAGACGTGGACTTAAAACTGAGGAGTGTTTGATGGCTTTAATGGACTGCAGCTCAGAGCTGTGTCAGGCTCCTGCATTTGGTGTGATCCAAGAAGCACTGGCCTACTATTCAGAGTGTTTGCATTCTGATTCCAGTCATGCTTCTGCTCTGCTTTTTCAGGAAAGCAACAGCAAATTTATGTCTAAGTTTTCTTATTCACAGAATGGATATGAAAGCTTAAAATACTTTTCAGGTATATAAATTAAGAATATAAAGGTAAATAGTATTTTTACCATTAGATCATAGTGCAGAACATAACCCTTCCCAGCAGCATTTCCCTTACAGAAGTGCCTCTTTTGTGTTATTTTACAACATTAAAATGCCTATTTGCTTCTTGGACTCTATTGAGTGGATGCTGAGAATTGCCACAAGGCAGTCATAGTGCTGATGCTTTTTCTACTCCTGTTTAGGATTTCATAAGCCAAAATAAGAATTTTCAGTAGTTTTCAGTACCAAAATCAAATGTATAGTGCACCTAATAATCTATACCAAACAGATTATTTCAAATATTTTAATTTTATAAATTATTTGCCTCAATTCTCTGTTTAGGACAAGAACAAGACAACAGAAGAGCTTTTCAAAAATCCTCATTTTCTGTTAGAGGGTGCCTGGAAAGATAAAATTAAAACATTTGGCAGAAATTGCTTTCGTTTTGGCAGGAGACTGTCAGTTTTACCATCAATAATCTGCCTGATTTCTTGCCAGCTTCCCTGTCTGGCTTCCTCACATCCTGAGCTCTCTGGCAACCCAGGAAACAGAAAGGCAGGTGATATTTTGGGCTCTTGGATCTGAGAGGGCATAGCATTGCTGAGTTCTGAAGTCTGTGTGCTCAGGTAGACAGACTGCCCCCTGATCAAACTGAGTCTGTCTAGGGACCCTGGAAGAGTATTGAGGAATTGCAGAACCCAATTTTTCATTTTGTGGAGACTATTTCTGAGACTGCCTCTCTACACCCTGCTTGAAATGCCTCTTTGCCCTTGGATTAGTTGGAATAAATTACTGCTAAAAAGAGGAATACACTTTGGGGTGAAGAAATGCAGAATCATTTTGTTTTTACAGTACTGGAATCCTCCTCATTACAACCGTAAGTTCTGGTTTCTGATGTGAATGCCATATATACCTGCTGTATTTGAAAGGTGAACTTTGGCCCTAGTGATTGCTGTGGATTGTTCCTTGTCACTATGCTTGCTTAAATACATCCATTAGTGAGAAGCAGAATTAAATGAAAGACACTTTTTACTTGAAATAACATTTTTCTGTAGAAATATTTTCCAGTACTTTGTGTTGGACTGTTCAATCTCACATTGCATTAGGGCAATTTTCAAGTATGTTTTTTTAGAATTTCTGCATCCATTCTGATATTTGGTACATGTAAAACATACATTTTAATACCATTTTAAAATATTTTACCAGGTATAAAATATTTCAGCTGAAATGCTTAAAGTGTAAGAAGCAAAACGGCCAGTCTAAGAAAAAAAACTACAACCAGCCAACCAAACCAAACAGAATAAACTATGCCTATTTATTGTTATATTCAGATAATTAAATTATTACTACCTGAAAACCAATATCTTAGATTTTATTTTTTTTTAATCTGCCAATACAGATTTTTGACTCGTACAAATTCCATAGAATTTCAGTTTGTTGTGATACAATTTCCCACTCAATGGGTACTAAGGCAGCTGCATAAAAGAGTGCACATGTTCAGAAGGGCACTCAAGTAGCAGAACAACAAAAGAATGAGCTGGTCATCACAAGGCAATGATGCTTTCTAATTTGGAGAACACTGGTGCGTAAGTTAAAGATGCCTCCAGACAGCTTTCGATTTGCAAAAATCCCTATTCCATGTATCAGATGCCTGGCCAGGTTTGACATGTTTCTGGAGTCATAATTTCATAGGTGAAAGAGCTTGAAAAATGTCTTCATTTTGAGAGGGATAAATAAGCTTTTGTTCTACAGCAGGCATGCGTGTCTTGTCTTTGCTCCTGTTCACAACACTTTCAGTAAGCATATTTATTCTGGCCTGTATCAAGAAAATCAAATGTATGTTAAAATGTATGTTAAAATTTCATTTCATCTATCATCTCCTCACTTTGCTGCCACCATTTGTTTATTTTTTATACATAATATTTTAACATGACATAATTAGCACTTAGAAAAGCTTCCAGGGTGAGCATAATCAACAGATGCTATAATTGCTGACTCTGGGGTTTGAGAGATAAATTGCAAAGGTTGAGAGAACAGCATTTTACAGATGCCATTGCAGTATATAACTGCCTGCAAAGGAACATTTTAAAATTAATAATTTATGTGCCCTAGATATACCTGATTCTTGACTGAACAGAAATAATCATTACCCCCAAACCCTCCAATTTAAGTCTTAGGAAATAAACAAAAAATTAAGAGTGGTAAATAGAGATCTGTTTAAACATTGTGGTTGCTTTTCTAAGTGCCCACACTCTATAATGTATATGAGATAGAGGAGATAAAGTTTGTATCTCTGGATTGTTTATTTTGAGCCTTGAGAATGAGGAAATTTTGAAAGAGATTTGAGAGGAGCACGAGAACCAGATATTAGACACATAGGACTAGAGGGAATCTCTCCTGCAGTCAGCACATTCCTTTTTTATAAATTATATATTTTATAAATTATTTTAAAATTTACTACCACTGGGAGACTGTTCCAGAATTTCATGTTTCCAAAATCTAGAACTTTCAATTTCTAGCCTAAGTGTATTGAGCCAGTTTACCTATTTCTTTTTGTGCAAAGCATTTAGTTTAAATGCTTTTTTCTTCACTCTTCTCTGTCTTATCAGACTGCTGAACAGGAATGGTAATACAGCTGCTTTTTCTTGATATTTCTGTTATCATCATATATTTATTATTTCAGTAAAAATCTGTTGTGAGGTAGATGTAGGTAAATCTTTTGAATACTTTCAAAGGGATGATTTCAAAAGCCTGAAATCCAGGCAAAACCTCAGATTGCTTGAAATGAATGGTTTTACTATGCCACCCACTAAACTCTGGGAAGAGATAGAAAAGTCAGTGTGACATGAGAAAAAGAGCAGAGCAAAAAAACAGGTTTGTTTTTTTCTGGCACAGAAAAAAAACAGTGAAGAAAATGGAAACAACCCACGGAGAAGCTTTTAATGGGCTGTCAAAGTGAATGAGGAACCATTAGGTTTCTTCATTTATGTGGCCGCTTTAATTGCTGCTTTTTAAAATTAAGAGCAGTTAAGGATGCAGCAGAATTCTGATTGTCCCAGATACTTTAAAGTGAAAACTGTGTGAACCAGCAGAGAAACATGTTGGAATCATTGCTGCCATTGTGAATCCCCTTTGGGGGAAGAGACTTATATGGGAGGGAGCTGGTAATATTCAGAGGTCTAGAGAACTAGGGAGGAAACTAGTCTAACTCAGTGCAAATGCAGACAGCACCTTTTATCATAGCACTCCCATCTTTCAACCATGGATCGATGCTGCTGACTCATGCTCCCTCTTTTGTTCCCCATTGGAGCTTTTTTTTATCAAAAAGGCCTATTCCTCCTATTATCCTAATGCTCTATTGCTCTTTATTTCTCTAAAAGCTCAAAAAATGTGAGGTTGCACAGAGCTGAGTGTGCCCTCAGATTGTTCATAAGTGCTTTGGTGGAACTTGGAGAGCTGAGTGATTCTGCATGAGAAGTGCAGAATCCAGATGCTGTGCTCTCACAAAAGCTGTGTGCAGTCCTTGCCTGGTGGGGAGCTTACTGATGGAAAAATGTTTGCCCAGGGACTGCCTGGCAACCCACTTTGCCTTCTGAAGGCATGCCACCTGGTTGGAGTGCCCCAACGTCTGCTGCATTGCTGACCTCCCCGAGCTGGCAGCTTCTTCAAATTCAGAATGGGCTTCTCAAGACGCAGGCAGTGCAACACTTTGCTATTAATAGTTGTGTTGACTTGGACTAGGTTTTAAATGGGTAATTATTTAGGCCAGCACTTCCCCTTTCACAATCTGTGGTTGTTCGTTTCTGCTCTCCAAAAATGACTTTGTGTCCTACACTGGACCATAAACTACCTCAAATCTAACACGAAGCAAATACATTGGTGTAGCTGTACACAGATCTGTCAACAAATGTCTCTGTTTCCTCAGCCTTGGCACTTCAGCCACTGATCTTTTGAGTTACTGCATAATTTGGACTTCATGGAAAATCTTATGACAGCTCATTAGTACACAAGTCTGAGCGAGCCAGCATGGTCTCAGCACTCCACTTCTGATCAGGGAGAAGCTAGTTATCCTCATCATTGTTATCCAGCCAGCCTCAGTCACAGATGTGACACAAAACATCGCTGGCATCATTAGAGAAGGGTTTGGCAGCAGCCAGAGCAACAACCATACACAGCTTCTTCAGAGTTCTTGTGTCTCCTTTAACCTCAGCTGGAAAAGAAGAGTGATGTGCATCAAGAGATAACTTCAAAGAAAGCTTCTAAGTGACCAAGTGGTTTAGCAGTTATCACTGTGTATTGAATACTCTGATATTTCTCAATTTGGTAAGGCACATGATGACACATTATTTAGTCAGTCATTCTGCCAGAGCAATGGAAATTGCTCAGTAACTTTTGCTCTGGGGCTGCCTTGTTTTCCTATTTCACTTTCACTGGTCAAAAGTTACTTCTTTTTTAAAAAGCCATTTATGCATTGAATTTCTCTTTGATTTTTATTAAAACCATGTTGTGTTGCTACAGCAATCTTTGCCAAGCAAAACACTAATTGGCATGACCAAGGACAACCAATCTGGTCCCAAATGATTGGTTTGGAATAATTATAGATTCATTTTCACAATAGCACTAAGCACAGTGTTATGACATGATGAGTTGTTAAGTTACATAATTCATACTGAAGTTTAATTGTTTAGATTCTTGATAGCTCCATTATCCCACAGGTAATTTTTTCAAAAACTTATTCTTCAAAGTAAGATCAGGGTCTAAGATATTTTAGACAGCTCAGATTTCTGTTTATTTTTTTCCTAGCTTTTTTAATGTTGTGTTTTATGACCACACAAGAAAATAAAAATATGTAAAATGTCACCAAACATATAGTTAAGAATACTGAACTTGGAAGCTAAGAAATACAGCACTCAGAATTGCTGTACCTTTATACATTAAAAAAAATTACTAGTGATGTACTTCTGTACTTATGGGATATATAACTTAAATAGTTCTCCAAATGTCACTCTAAAATTCTATTTAAAATAAGGAATTGAACCTTTCACAACAGATAAAATTTAACTTTAGAAAAACCCTGGGAAATGGTGAATGGCTAAAGTATTTTTAGTGTAGGAATGCAGGTATTATATAGCAGAATATGAAGCATGTGATTTTTAAAAAATACATATATAACTGTTCTAACATGGAAAGTAAAGCTGCATGTTTTCAAATTTACCTTACAGCACTGGTAAAAAGAACAATGGAGTCCCTGCAGCAAACCACAGCCTTGGAAGTGCCACTGAAGGTAGAGACAATTCTGAATTTCCATTACCATGTCAGGCATACTTTGCTTACATTGTACACCTGTGCTTGCCTAGTTTCTTTTGCTACAAATTCTTTTAAAAAAGAAGACCGGTTTTCAAGGTATACTACATCTGAATATTGTTAATGACAGTATTAGATACCTGGCACTCAAGCTGCTGAATGGTTCATTAAAATATCCACATTATTGATGGTATATAAAGTGAATGACAACAGTATCGTTCTCTGATAGTTTTAGGAGACTCTTTAGGCAACTTTGTCAGAGACAGCATAGTTCATACTATGCCTCAGGAAGTAATTGCCATCAAACAAAATATGAGGAGTTAAATATGTTTCTAATAAAAACAAATGTTTACATGGTTAGTGAGAGCATTCACAGTCACATGGGCAGAAGATAATTTTAGTCTTACGTATTTCAGACTGACCACTGTCAGAAAGTTTTAATGACCTATGGACAAAATGGGACACAGAACAGTTTCTTTCACCTCTGTCTAGGGTGTTTACTATCACAGCATGGACAAATTCATCTTGATGCATTAGCAAATAGATTCAATATGTTGTTCCTGTGAGGAGTTCTCTCTTAAACCACAACGACATTTTAGTGGGTGAAAAGGAAAACATTCTTGGGCAACTGGTGCTTGTCTGGTGGTTTCAGATTAGGACATTTTAATAGGCAGTAAAAATATTTGGAGATACATGTTTTATTACCCTTGTTTTGGTCTCCATTTCCTGAGCAAACTACTGCAGAAATCATGACATACTTCTGCTCCTGCTGCACATTAGACTACATGCATCATGAAGATACTTCATCTTCCTCAGAAGCATCATGAATGGATTGATGGCAGAGGCCAGATAGAAAACATAAAGTACCAACAGCTTGATCTCAGAGAATTTGAGAATGATCTTTTAAAAAAAGCTCTGTGATTTTGTTCATGTTGTTTACTCTTCTAAACAGTGAGAATATGTCTTTTAGGATCAGAGATGTGGAAGATAAAAAGATTTTTGTGAAATGCTCCTGCTCTCCTTCAGCACTCTTGCTTCAACTAAATATGTATTATGTGCTCTGTTAATATGGACATTACTTTTTAATAAGGAGGGAAAATGTCACTAAAGTAGAGCACTCGTATAGTCTTAATGGGGAGAGATTTCTTTTTACTCTTTGAGGAAAAGGATGCTTCATCTTTGAAGTAGCTTCTTTTCCAAAATATAGTCCTTGCTAATGAGGCAGCTTTCATGTCAGAAAATCTACTGTGTAACAGAGCACCAGTAACTGCAAAACAAATGGAAATAAAATCAAAACAACAACAAAAGTACCCCAGAACTGGAAAAGTGGATGTAAAAGAAACTAGCATCTTTATGCATAACTGACAAAGTACTGATTATAAGTGCTCTGATTTTGTAGCTCTTTCAAAAAGTGTAATAAGATTAATTTTGTTTCAGCATATTCCTTGAACATCAGTAATGTGAACTTGCAATTTCAGAACTGAATATTAGTCTTAATTGTTAAGGTATTTTAATCAAAATTTGAGTGATAATGAAGTATTAAGAGAGCTGAAGAACATTTCCTATTGGGTAAGCATCTAATCTAGAGCAGCATCAACATCCAAAGGGAAAAGCAGAAATAGTATCTTGCTACATGCGAGGTGTTTGTTTGTTTATTTAAATTTTCATTCTTCTTTTTTTTTTTTTTCCCCTGACAGGTTCCCTTGAAAGTGATTCTTACTACAGGGAAATCATGGGGGTGTATGACAGAATGGCAGGAGATGTGAAACAGCCATGGGGGCTGTTATTCAGCACCCGCACACCTCATTGGCCTGCGCTGATTCCTCGCTGCATCACTAGGCAACAGCGCTGCTGGATCTTTCATAAGCACCTAATACTCTGCTTGTGAATTTTTTTACTTCATTTTGTCTGTAGCCCTAGGCAACAGCAGTGAGATAAAACTGGTTTTTACCAGTTCATTGTGTTTCCTTTAGCCTAGGTAACCAGCAGGGAGCTGCTTTTGTTCCCAGCTAAATTACTAGATGTAAGAAATGAAGCAAGACAATATTAACCCTTTGGGAACAGGGCAAATGTATTTGAGTTAGGTGGATGTTTAGACTTAAATGTTCAATATTTTGCAGAGTGCTTGTCTAAAAATACTTCTAATCTGGCATTAGAAAGACACTGTTTGCACTGTATCAGCAAGTGCTTAACTGTTGTGTTCAGCTCCTTTTATGATTTGTCAGTAGAAGGCAGCAGCTTGGCTTTATCACATATTAAATGTCATGTTTCAAAGACTTAGAAAAAGAAAGGTGGACATTTCTTTGAAACTTTAGAGTTCCCACCTTTGTTTATAAGCAGAATTTAGAAGGAAAACAGGTAAACAAAACTGGATGCCTAAATGCATTAAAAATAGCCAGATTGTTGTCAATTCAACTGATTTCAAACTCAGTTTGTACATGGTAGCCCTAGCATACTTTCAAGGAGGTTTATAGTTTTGCCTAATCTATTCTTTTTATTACTGATTTAATGCTAAATACTGTTTAGATAAATTTCAGAATTCAGCCTTGTGCTTTTCAGGATTCAGGCTTCTACTTTAATGTTTGGATTTGTTATTGATATTTTGGTTTTCTGTAGATTTTAGTCTTTAAACAAGCTTGTTATGTAACATTACTGGTTGCCAAATTCTGTCTTCATGCTTGTGGAATATGAAACTGTCCTCAAAGTCTACTAATTATTGAGAAGTTGAAGTATAGCACAAAACTTCTTAAGAGGTGTTCAGTATCTTTCAGTATTAGATCTCAAATGATAAAAGTAGTATAACATACTATAGTATTTTAATTTAAGTAATATAATTTAAATTTTAATTGTGTATAGTTACAGAGGTTTTAAAGCAATTTTAATTTCTATAATTAAATTAAACAATTTTGCATTGCACTTAAAAGCATTAAACTATTATCCATTGTTTTATTATGTTGCATATTAATCACATGTAAGCTAACAGCTGAAGTCTGTAGTTTCTAAAAATGTAATATTATACATAAAAAATAAGCAGTGGTCATGTAAACAAAGTCAGAACTTTCTACATATTAACTGGGGTCAACTCTGGCTGTGGGAGAGTCCAGCCTGCATGGCTGGGACACTGTACCAGGTCCTGCAAGTCTTTTTCAACAGAGAAAGGTTTGCACAAATTTTCATCTGCTTTTGCCATATTCAAGCTTTCTGTGTTTGCAGTGGCACTGATTAAGTGTGAAATGTTCTACTCCCTCATCTGTTTCACTCTTCTTGAAGACCTGTTTTCAGGAGGCCTGTGCTAATTAAGCCTTGCTTCTTTAAGGCTGTATTCTAACCTTACTACTATTTGAAATAAGTTGACTTTTTTTTTTGTACACTTCCCAGCCGATTTCCACCTTGTGTATGTTTCTTAGGCTGCTTACTTTTAAACTAGATAGCATATTTTTTCAGGTCCTAAATCATACTAGACATACCCTTCAGCCTAACAAAAAACAAACACAGGTAAGAACGTAAAGAACCTTGATCCTGTCTTGTGAATTGACATCTGTTCAAATATGAAGCTACAGAAATGCAGAGGTCATCATACAGAACAAATTTTCAAACACAGCCCTTGCCGAAGACTGTCAGTCACAGTTCCCCTGATGCATGCACTTTGCATAGGTTGTCATACAGTGGGCTAAGTTAATATTGTGTTCTTCTTGTGTTCTTCTCTAGAGAGGGACTGTGAGCTCCTCTGGATACCAGGTTTGCCCCTTCTGCTTTTACAACTTCCTGGTTTTAAATTTCCAGAGTAAGCTAACAAAAGGAAGAGAACCAAGCAGTGAGGGCCCTGCTTTATCACATGTCCAAGGCTCATTCTGCATACACTGGTGTGAGGGCAGAAGGCAAACTGGCCTACTTTTGGAGGATTCTTGAGGACTAAGATCTCAGGACTTGGTGCAGTTTGTGTCCCTGCAACTTGCAGGATGCACACCATGAACTTTATCTTTCCAATGTTTGGATTTTCCAGTGGAGTTTCCTTCTAATTGCAGCCTGGGAATGAATGAGCGTATAAAGATTTATGGCATAGCTAGGTGGAGACTAGAGCTCTTGGATGTACATGCAACCATGTCTGCTGTACTAGGAATTACAAATACTGGTATGTGTTCTCTGATCTTTTGGTTCTGTTCTCTTCAGATAGCCAGGTGAGTATCTAGTCTCCACTACCTGCCTTGTGCTATCATATTAAGGTACAGATTTTGTGGGACATGACATTTATCCAAACACATGAAGTTTAAAAAGGGCAAGTGCTGGATTCTGGACCTGGGATGGAGCAACCCTGGTGGTCAGGACAGACTAGGGAATGAGTGGCTGAAGAGCAGTGTGGTGGAGAGGTACCTGGGGGTCCTGGTTGATGGGAAACTGAAGATGAGCCAGCAGTTTGTCCTGGCAGCCAGGAGGGCCAACCGTGTCCTGGGGTGCACCAAGCAGAGAGTTGCCAGCCGGTCGAGGGAGGTGATTGTCCTGCTGTGCTCTGCATGGGTGCGGCCTCACCTTGAGTACTGGGTGCAATTTTAGGCACCACAATATAAAAAGAACATCAAGCTATTGGAGAGTGTATAAAGGAGAGCCATGAGGATGGTGAAGGGTCTGGAAGAGATGACTTATAAGGAGCAGCTGAGGTCACCTGGATTATTCAGCTTGGAGAAGAGGAGGCTGAGGGGTGACCTCATGGCAGTCCATGGCTTCCTTACGAGGGGAAGAGATGGGGCAGGTCCTGATCTCCTCACTTCTGTGACCAATGACAGGACTCAGGGAAATGGCAGGAAGTGGAATCAGAGGAGGTTTAGCTTGGATATCAGGAAAAGGTTTTTTACCCAGAGGGCAGCTTAGCACTGGAACAAGCTTCCCAGGGAAGTGGTCACAGCACCCAGCCTGCCTGAGTTTAAGAAGCATATGGATGATGCTCTTAGGCACGTGGTGTGATTCTTGGGGTGCCCTACATAGGGATAGGAGTTGGACTCAATGATCCTGATGGGTCCTTTCCAACTGAGCATATTCTATGATACTATGATGCTGTGATTTCTTAGACCTCACTTGGGATGCTTTGGCTTCAAAGTTCCTCAGTTTTTAACTCATAAGATCACAATATTGAGAAGAGTGCTGAGTGTCTGGGACAATTTCTTTTACTTTGCAGTCCATTCCCATTGCCTGCCATCCTGTGTGGCAATATAAGTTTTGGAAGCAGTTTTATTTTTCAGATGTTGTGCTTGAAGAAGTATCTATCTCTTTAGCATAGCAGTCATTTCCTTGAACAAGCTGCCTGAGATAGGGTAGTATTTGGAATTCATTTCCCAACAAGGTCCTCTGGACAAGGCATCAGTTTTACCACACTTTTGTGCTGATCTTTGTGTATCAGTGAAGTTTTTCCAAACCCTAGGCAAGCTACCCTGCAGCATGCCTGAATCTAAAGAGCCATTATAAGGAAGCAAGGCCAGTCCTGACCACAAATTTCCTTCAAAATAAATATGAGTGGAAATATTTGCTATTTGATGCTCGCCAGGAATTCCTTTTGCGTGGCACAATAATTTCACACCAGGGAACTTAAGATCCTGATTCTAATAAATTACTAACTTTTCAAATTATTTTGGTTCTGTGTGAAAGGGAGCATAAAACATGGGTAGGTTGAAGAAGGAGCAATCATAAGAGCCCTTTTCAATCTTTAAATCTCTCAGTTTGATCTCTAAAATTGTTCTCTTTTTCTCACAGCCTGTGAAGAGATACTGGGAAAGCAAGGAACAAAACTTCTGTACTACAAAAGTACCAATCAATGAGTGTGGGAGATCACAGAATAGATGGTGAGAGGGGAATGGCTGTCTCTGCTTTGCTTCCATTATCTTTTGTGGGCAGAAATTTCATTATTGATTCTCTGAACACTCTAATAACTGCTTTTGAACTGATTTGTGTCTCTGGGTTTAATTTCAGTTGTGTCTTTTGTGGCCTGAATATTCACTTAGATCATCTGTAAATCTCTTAGTTTGCCTTGTAAGAGCCATGAGGAAGGAACACTATTTGGAAACACTTTAACTCAGTGTCTGTGAGAAGTAGAAAATGCATATCTGCTCAGGACTTGAATCTTTTAATGTCCACATACCACTGTGGAACAACAGGACTTTGATCTTGAATCTTGGTCCAACTTGATAGTAACCATAGTTAAAACACTGGCCTCTGATTTTATGTGAGCAGGATGTTTTAAACATGAGGGTGAAAATCTCAGTTTTTAAAAACTGCAAGTTTATTAAGAGAATGAGTCTGCTAGAGCATCCAGGACACCTTTTGTTCATGGTCATTATTATGAAAAAGCCCTTAAAAGTAAACTAGTTTCTTTTTTGGGTGTCCTCAGAACCTGATGTATCATTTTCTGGTTTAATCTCATTTGAAAAGGAGGCCAAACAATGGGGTGAAGATGGTATTATACCTTCATGAGATATTTCCTCAGTGGCCTAAAATGCCTCTTCTTCATTAGAAGACCAGATTGGATAAAAAGCTGGTCTTGACCTCATAGCTCACCCTACTTTGAACAGGAGGTTGGACTAGAGACCTCTTGAAGTCCCATCCAACCTGCATGTTTCTATGATCTTATGTCATTCTTCAGTTGGCCAACAGCAGGCATCTGGTTGAAAGACAGCCAGGAATTCTCTTCAGATATTCTGCTGTACCACATTAAAGTATGCAGTGCCATTCCAGAAGAAGCCCCAGAAATGTTTTGGGATTTCATTCCTCCTTCCCACCTGTGTTGCCTTATTCTTTGCCAGCATTTACTATGTTCCCTGGCTCATGGGCTCACTTTTGGCTGGCATACTCTGTTTGATATTAGCAGGTTGTCAGAAACATTCAGGGAGTGGAAAAGAATCAGTTCTTATTTCTGCCATTCTGCGATAGTTTTAGTAGGCAGGGTGTCTCTGGGATTTAAAATAAGTTTCAATCATGTTCTGTCTTTGCCTTCCTGGGAAGCTTCCCCATCCTGAAAACCACAGCCTACAATCAGCTGGTTCTCATGAGATGTCTTTGAAGTGCACTTCTACCACCCTTTTTTGTAAGACCCTCTCATGTTATCATGTGTATCTTTATTATCCCACTGTAAATTCAGGCAATTTTTTATCCTCTCTGCTTATGTTTTGAATTCTGGAGGTCCAACTTCCAGCCAACGTGTACACATTTTTATTGCAGTTTCCATGTCATCTTCTCCATTTGAGGCTAATTAGTTGAATAATTTTTAGATTCTACCTTCCTCAGCTTTTGCTATCTACACTGATAATTTAATCCATTGCCAACCTTTCCCATGCACTTCATAGAGACAATTATTATTGGTAGTAAAACTCTCACTATTGTCCACAAGTAAAAAAAAAAAATTGCTTATCCTTCTACCTCTAACCTGTGTGCCCTCAGCTTCCTTCCCCCTACCATTTGACATGACACATATGCCATTTTGGAGACTATGTTCTGGCTAACCCTAGTTTTACTGTAGTTGTGTGTTTCGTGATCCGTTTTTCCACAGTGTCAAAAACTGACTGTTGAAATTCTCTCTTTTTCTTTCTCCCCTTTCATTTTTTGGCAGCTTCATCTGCTGTGCACACTGAATTTCTCACGTCTAATTATTCCCAAGTGTCATGCATCAGATGACAACCCCATTTTCCAATTTGTGTGTTAAGCAGAGAACTATAGTTACAGACTCCTGAGAATAAACCTCCATTCTCCCCACAAGTGGCTGCTGCTGTTAGACTTCATTTCTGTACAGAATTGGTTGAGGCAAAATTAAATATCTCCCTGGACTACCTTGGCATCTTTGCACTGATCCATTAGTCCACATTCATCTGAGCCCAGAAATTAGTTCATTACTGATTTATCCCAAATGCCTTGTTGGTATCTGGTGTGGTGAAGCCGGCAAGTTTCTTCAGGACTTCTGCCAGAAATTTGTTTTCCTTCTCTTTTTAACTCAAAGCTTTTTAACCCAAAGCCAGCTCATATTGATGATTGACTCCAAACTAAAGAGAAGTACAACTGTAAGAACTTCATTTCTTTGTTATGAATAAATTCTGCAGCAGTTTGAAAGCTGGACCACCCTACTTGCCTTCCAGCCATCTCCATCTCTGTTTATCTTCCTGTCCATTCACTTGAACTATGATGTTAAGCTAAATAAGCTTCCCAGGGAGGTTTACCCTTAACTATAATGAGCTTTTGTAACACTTGAGCTGGTAGAAGTCAGTAGGTTAGATAATCTTAGAAAAGTGTTGTGTTTTAGTCAAATTCTGTACTGTGTTGTGCTGCTTCTGGTACTATGGCTTGTGATACATGAGTTTTCTTTTCAAGCTGAATTTCTTTTAGTTGTTTCACTTTGTTTCATATGTGACCTAAACCATAACCTTTTCCTGGCAGTCTCCATACTCCTTAACACCTTCCATTCCCTGGTAGCCAGGTTTGTAGTCACCACTTTAATTCACCTTACCCCTCCAGTTTGGGCCAATCATTGTTCAGACATTTATAACTGCATAACAAAACAAATGTTTTCTGATAATGAGTCATGTCTTTCTTTTCTGGGAAGCTTCTGAGTCTTGTTTATATTATATTTGTAGAATTTAAATCTTGCTTTAAATCCTATGGCCAATAGGTTTATAATTCAAAAGGATTTAAATGCAGGAATATGAATGAAAAGAAGTAATTTGGTGAGGATGAGTGCATAGTTGTACAAATAAGCAAAACCAGTTAGATAAGGAACAGCTGGTTAGGTATCAATTTCAGAAAAAGACCTGGGAATCTGTAGGTGTTTGCACAGTGATCAAGAATCCCTTCGCTTGCTTCAGCCCCACCAAGGGCTCAGCTGAATGCTCTGCCCAATTTTCAAAACTACACTTCAGAAAAGATGTGGAGCAACACGAATCCATGGGAGAGAAACAAGAATGATCAGAGCTATAGACAATATTACCTGTGAGGAGAGACTGAAATTCAGTCGTTTAACCTTGAGGAGACCAAGGAGAGATATGAAAGCAGTTATCCAGTATGAAACAGGCAGTCATAAAGATTGTAATAAACTGCTCTGTAGGTCCCCTGGAGAAAGAATGAGAAGTCAGAGGCTTAAATTTAAGCAAGATATAACTAGGGGAGATGTTAAGCAAGGCTTTCTAAAGCATGCTACTGATAATTAAGCATTTGAATGGATTGGAGTAGAGCTGTTTGAATCTTTATTACTGTACACTGCTGCAACACGATTAACAGATATCTGTAAAAATATGCTCTGTTGATCCTGCTTTGGGATGGGGATGATGACTGAGTAGCACACTGGGATCATGGCTTCTGAGGTTAAGGCCTTGAGTATAGAACACACAGCACACATCAGAAGAAGTGTTCTTGGCTCTTCAATGACACCAACAAATCAGACCCTCACTTTACATCTCTAGTGCAAAATGATGGTGCTTCCAATACAATGTATGTTACTAGTTCTGGATGGGCTCTGTATGAAGTAAAAATAAATAAAGCTCCCTGCCATACCCATCTTTGAAGTTGGCCTTGCTTGAAGCTGGGGATTGGAGCAGATGGCCATCAGAGATCCTCACCAACCTCAGTTATTCTGCAAGTCTAAGTAGGCACCAGTAGCAGACCTGAAGCACCCAGCTGTCCTGATGAGTTATTCGCAGCTAGAAACTCACCCAGTTCAGCTCTGCATTAGAGTGTCAAGTTCCAATTTGCATCAGGGAAAGA
>NW_009953655.1:3005829-3008367 GCF_000747805.2 Chaetura pelagica | reverse complement strand
GAAAGAGTCCATTGCAATTTTTTTTTAGCACTGCAGTTTTCCTGGGATAAAGAAACTGGAGTTTTCTGATGGAGTCTGTCTCAACTAATGCAGATAGATTTTTCTTCACACTGAAGAAAAAAAAATGGTTAAAGGTTTTCTTCTGACCCATCCTTGACCTTTAAAGGATCATGTTCTCTTAAAGAAGCAAAAAATAGTGGCATTCAGGGTCTCTAGGCCTCTCTTTGTTGTTTCCCTTTCTCTTTGCAAATCTCCCTACTTGCCACTGACTGTTCATTGTCAATTCCTTATGGATAATGTGTTACAGAAATGACTGCAAAGCATTGCTATGCAAAACACTGTGATGCTAAGCATGCTTTACTGGGATGTGGGAAATGGGGCATGCCTCTATCAAAAAGCTCTTGGACAAGATGGGTGGGTGGTCACTGTCTCAGGGCTGGTGACAGGAGTCCCCTCCACGTGTCTCAAGCAGGCATCTTCATCTGGTTAAAGTGAAACCCCCACAGGCACCTGTACTGGTAACTTCTGTCTTTATCTTTGTAAGTGACTCTGTTCAGCTGGTCATGGTTTTTATGTATTCCCTTCCCCAGTGTCACTCCTCTTATAGGTAACACCATAAACTCTATGATTGTTTAAACACAGCAACTTACAAAGTAGAGTCTTTTCCCTAGAAAGAAGTTACAAGGTCAGTAAGTCAGAAAGACTTAAAAGACTATTCCCATGTAGATTTGGAGACAGCTTCTTAAGACTGGGCAGGGAATAAAGTTTGTGATCACCAGTCTTCCACTAGAAATTGCTGGGTTTCTCTCAGTGTTGGGCAACACCTACATTTCTTGAAATATTTCTTCCATGTATCCTAATATGTTTAAGGTACACGATTATGACTTCAGAGATTATTTTTTCCCCCTGCTTCAATTTTGAGAAAAACATGGCTCTGCAACCTACAAGCCCAAATCACAAAATGAGCATCAAGGCTCACAGTACCAAATACTACACATGGTGCATCTCATAGAACTCATAACACCACTCTGAAGCATCTACATATTGATTATTTTTTTTCTCTTTTCAGCCAGAAACACTGGACTTTTTTCCATCTGAAGACTCTCTTCAGAACTATCAGTGTCACTCCATTTGGGAGCATGGAAGTAGCAAAACACACCTGTCTCCTATTCAAAGGTGAGCATGAGGGTGGATCCTTTCAGAGCCGTCAGGACCTGGCAGGCACAATCTGAAATGTGTTGGCTTTTGCTTCCTCTGTGTGCCAAGCAGGGCATGTACACTCCTTCTTGTGTCCCAGAGAGGGACTGTGAGCTCCTCTGGACACCAGGTTTGCCCCTTCTGCTTTTACAACTTCCTGGTTTTAAATTTCCAGAGTAAGCTAACAAAAGGAAGAGAACCAAGCAGTGAGGGCATCACTTTATCACATGTCCAAGGCTCATTCTACATCCACTGGTGGTGAGGGCAGAAGAAAAACTGGCCTACTTTTGGAGGATTATTGAGGACTAAGATCTCAGGACTTGGTGCAGTTTGTGTCCCTGCAACTTGCAGGATTCACACCATGAACTCCTAGCTGGCCATGAACTGCCTCTGTGTATCCCCCCCATGGCAGACTCAGCCCTGCCCTCCATTTCCTGCTCATGCATTTGGTCTGTCCATCTTTGCTACACAGGCAGCTGTTCCAGTTTGTTAACGACCTTCTGAGATGGGCAATTTATCTTTGCTTATCTAGAAGTCCAGGTTGAGTCAAACAGAATTACTGACCCCTCTTTTCACCAGCTGTTAGAATCAGGATTACTCAGTGCTGCTCAGCCTTGCAGGAGGGGCAGGAGCCAGGAGACTGTTAGAGTCACATAGCATTTTTAGGATCAGATATACACTTAGAACTCCATCAGATGCTCAAGACCTATCCTGTGTTGGCCAGCTCTCTGAATACCTAAGTAGCCTGCACCAAAAAAACCACACCCAAACCTGTGCACAGGACAGTGTGACAGATTCTGCCCACTTGGGATTTAGGTGCCTCCTCTGGGATTCACCTCCTTTCCACTGATATTCATGGCTTTTCGTTGTACCACTGTGGAGGCAGTTCCTTTATTGAAAAGGCAGCCACAGCAATGGATGTTGCTGCTGCTCCTGTCCTTTTATCTGCAAAGTGTAGGAAATCTTTCTCCCTGAAAGGCTTTCAACATCCATCGAAAGGCATGAACCACCAGATTACAGGGTGTTCTCCAGGGGAGCTTTCTGTGGCCTGGCCCCTGTATATAAACTATATTTTAAGCTCTGCCAGAGAGCTTAAAAAAAAAATAGAAAAGAATAAAAAATTTGAAAAAGAAGAAAAAGTAAAATTCCAGCCTCTGAGTTATCACATCCCACAGAAGAGCCTTGACTCTGGTTCCAGCCTCCAATGTGGGTAATGCTTCACTGTGTTAAGCATGTCATTGTTTGTATATCAGAAGAAAGCAGAATTACTTCTTTGTTGTGTGACTGCCCATAGGTACAACCCAGTGAAATGCACAACTTCTGCCTGTAAGCTGGAAGACT
>NW_009953655.1:2997751-3005811 GCF_000747805.2 Chaetura pelagica | reverse complement strand
CTTTGACATCACTTCTGCATTATACATCCTTCGTGTCCTTCTTCATGCTCCACACTAATGGCACAGAGTCAGGAGTGACCCTTCATGTTCCTGGTTCCCTTCCATCACCTTTTGACTCAACAGTGAGCATTTCAGCTTGTTTTTGTGTGATCTCTTATCCTTAAAACTTGTTTCTAGTTTCAGCTTTTCAATAAATTATCTTGGCAGTAGGTGTTATTCCCTCCCTGCTCTGCTCCACCTCCTGCTCTGTTTTGAACATTTATACTTCTGTACCTAACAGGTGCCAGTGACATTTATTTATATTTATTTTCATTTCTTAGCCCAAGGACATTCTGTCCCCAGCAACAGCAAAATCTCTTTCTATACATGTTTTTTTTTCCAAATCTACCAGCTTAAAGTATTGTCCTGTTTGTGATACAGCTAAACACATTAGTAAGAGTGGGGAAACTGTGGAATTTAAATCTTTTTACTGCCTACATGAGCCTCACATTGTAGACTAAAAGTGTTTGATCTCCAGATATTTCCTTTTCCTGCCTTGAAGAAATGGAGAAGCAAATCATCCTGTTGCTTGTTTCATAAAGCTGTTGGGTGAAAAGTCTGTTTTGAAAACGCTTCTTGATACACAATGGAAAAATATGGGTTCCCATCCCCAAAGACAAGTGATATGAGAGAAACCAGCAGGTAAAACAGAGGCTAAAGGAAACCTGCATAGAAAAGACTCAACTTAAAAGCATGAAGATGTCAGAATGAATCTGCTTCCCACAATTAAGCAACTAACAGGAAGGTTTTGAACCCTTTGGTACTGGTAATTTTGAGCTTGGCCAACAGTGCAGGCATCCAAATCCTAAACCCTCCCTTGTAGCTCTAGCATCAGTAAGAGATTCAGAGAAAAGCCATGATGTACAATTTAGAGCAGCCCTTCCAGCACTTTATCTTGGAGTGCATCAGGGTTTCTTGTCTGAGATTGAAATTCCATCTGGGCCATCTCCTCCAGACACTTTATTGCTTAAAGGCTGAGACATTCCTTACAGTGTCCATTGGGATAGCTCTTGATATTTTGCTTACACACAACAGAGGATTTCAGATCAATTCCTTGTGGAATTATTGCGTAGTTCTCTCATTCCACCAGGGTATGGCCCTGGACTGTGAGAGTACAGCTTCTGGCCATGGTGGTAGGCAGGACACAGGCATGAAGCTGGCAGGCTGTATCAAATAGATTTTATGGGAAATGGTCTTACATTTCTTGTTTTCCTTAGAGACTCATGTCTCATCTCTAGAGACTGTTTTGGAGTTACCTGCCCTGTATGTGGCTCTTGGTGGTCTGGCATTGTAGAGAAGCAGATTCTTAATCTGTAAACTAAGTGAGGGCTGGAAATTCAACCAACCCATCTGAAGCCTTGGACTTGCAATAATTCGTATGGTTTGTAGGAGTCATAAATAGGTTTTATTAGACTAAACAGGATTGACTAAATGCTTGGTATTTACAAGGTAAATGTCTAACCCTTGTAGCACTCCTAGAAAGAATAATTAATTAGGAACTAAATTGTTTGCTTTAATGAAAACGTTTTGCCAGAAAAATAACACTAAGATACGTGATCTCACTTCCAAGAATTTCATGTTCCAGTAAACTAACCAAAATGTTACTCTGTTCTGTTTTACCAAGTGCCTCCATGCTCATAATGACAATTCATTCTTAGTGCAGTGTTGGAAGCTCCCTGGTGTTACAACAGCAGGGACCACAGGCTGGGCTGGAAAAGCTGTTTGTGAAGGTAAGTACGCCAGTGAAGGTCCTGTAAAAAACTGTACCATATTGCTTCCCTGCTGTAACACCTCCATTGGATCACAGATCCAGAGGAATCCCTTTAAACTCTCACTCCATGGGTATTCCTGAATGAAAGGAGGGAAGGGGGACAAAAATACTTTGGCCCATCTCTTGAAGCACAGACACTACCTGACCATGTGTCAGGGAATTGCACCCTGAAGACTGCCTGGCAGCTGCTCTCTGGTGTGAAACACCTTGTTCAGAGAGATGCTCTAGAGACAAAGTGGCTTGAACTTGTTTCCTTCAGCTCTACAATATGTAAATCATGCAACCTTTATGAAACCCATTAGCAGTGAAGTGAAAGTAAACAGGTGTGTAACATTCTCTGATTTAGTGGAAGGGGAACAAAGACAATCCTGAATGTTGATCCTTACCTTGACCTCATTTCTCACCTGATACGGATTTTATGCAATAATACACAGCACTGCCAGCAATAGCTCTGTGGTCTCTGGCCTGTCATCCCAAGACTTACAGAGTGATCTTTATAGCCTGCAGTTAAATGTGTAGTTGTTTTAATACAAGGGGTATTTGGCTATTGCACAATACTGAGCAAAATCTTTCTCCAATTTAATGATACAAATTTTAAAAATAGTTTTCTAAGAATTAAGAGTACAGGAAGGAAAATAAGACAGACTTTGATATATTAGTCTATATCAGAATGCTTTTGAAGTATGTTAAATTCACAGCTCTTACAGTTCTGACGTGGCCTTTTGTGGGGCCTGAGCTTCTGTGCTGTTTTCCCTTAAGACTTCCTTACATATGCAAAAAGACCTGAAGAATCTGTGCGGAAGTGCTGGTGACAAATCCTTTGACACTATGACATGATGAAGAAACAAACCATCTCAATGAATAATTTTGCAGTTTATTAACATATTGATGTGCTGAGCCATTTTTCTTCAGTGAAATGACTAAAGAACTGTTATATCATGTACCCTGTTCATTTCAGTATGATTTGTCCTGTTGAAATCTGCATTTATTTTAAATGATACACAGGGAGGGCACATTCCTAGGACTAGAGGTGTCATGACACTGATATCAATTAAAAGGCGACTGTAGAAATAGTAGACAATCATGTGACTGAGTTGTGCTTTTCAGACACATTCAGAGCCTAGGAAGACAAACAACCCCACAGGGGGAAAGGATATTTATTTTTTAGACTGCTTAACTTGCAAGTGCTCAAGCTAGCTGTGTGACTTGTTCACATTTGCTATGCAAACATAATGTATAATGAACCTAAATGACTCAGCATGAGAGTAAGGAAGAAGACAACAATATTGCTTGCTTTTCCAGCTTATTAGCTCTCCCAAAGCAATGCACACAGTCTGGTTGGGCTCACTTCAAGTCGTCTAAACACAGGGTGTCTCAAATGATACTAGATCCTTATGTTTAGCCAGATGACTCATGTCCTTTGTAGTTCCACAGAGCATTACTACTCATATCAAAGTCTATTGTGTTTGTTTAGAATGAGGGTAAAAAAACCCAGCATCTGTCTTCTCTGACTGCAGTATTTCTGTAAGTCACAGTGAGGGAGTCTTGCCAGGATGCCCCAAATCTCAAATACTGCTTTTGAACACTGCAGAGAGACCTGAAGCATGAAGGTGAATTGCAGTCCTCCCCCAGTGGCCAGCCTGAAGGAGTTTGTCTGTGACTATCATAGATACGATCTGACATTTAGGAGACTAAAAAGGCAATGATAAAAATCTCAGATCTAGCACCAATGAGAAGCACCTCAGTCTTGTGAAAGTTTAATAGCTTATCAAGGACATTTTTACTGCAGTTTCATGTGCCCAAGTGCCAGCCATGCAAGTTTTGAGAACCAAAGCAGCACAAAACCTAATGGAAAGTTTTCACATTATTGCATTTGTAGATATTAGTTTTCAGTGTGTTTTGATATTTTGGGGTTTTAATTTTTTTTGCAAAGCTTTTCATTTTTTTTTCATTTCCTCACCATTTTTTCAGCTCCCCACCCTTCCCAGGACACTGATGTCCCACTTTATCTGAAATAGTTTCTAATGTTCAGTTAATTTCTTTCTTCTATGTATAACACAACAAAACTCTATGGGACTGGAGGTTGTGGTTGCTCAGTGTATTTTTCCCTGACAGTTGAGCCACATAGATCATATTTAGTGAGGCAAAAGGTATAATCTCTACTTGGGTTCTTTCTTACAGTGGACTCAATGGGAGAGGTGGATGTAAAATTCATATCTATACATTCATAAGAAAAAATTGTAGCTTTCTTATAGAATGTGCATATTTTCAGGACTTGTTAGGTTAATTGACATACACAGGCTAATAATAATAATAATAATGAAAAACCTTGTTTAGGCCTCATTCTTTAGAGAGGCCTCATTCTTTAGGCTGTAGAGAGTATTTTGAACAGAAAGTTGATCTTTGTAATGTGAAGCAGAATCGCATGAAATGTAATGTGTTGGGGGTTTTGTCCCCTGTGCTTCATCTCAGAGTTATTTTAGGTGGTGTTCTGCTGGAGATACTGTGCTAGAATGAAAGTAAGAACTGCTTCTCTGTCTTGCTGTGTATATTCATGATGGGATTTCCCTGGAGTATTTGCCTTGGGGCATCTGCAGTGCCAGGCATGGCCCTGCTCCCCCAGCCTCTGCCACCCTTTCAGCTTGAAGAGGCTTGGCACAAAGGCTCCTGCTTTTGGTTCATCTCACCCATTTTCTGAGCTGGAGCAAAAATTTAGCTATTTGAGCAGTTTTTACATTGCAGCATGAGGTCATTTTTCTAGGCAGGGGGCTTGTGTCAGAACAAAGCATTACAAACAGGACTAACTACCTCTTGGATTGCTCAGCTCCCCTTTATTTCATGAAAAGGAAAAAAAAAAACAACACCAAAAACAAGACAAAAAAAGAAAAAGAAAATCCGTATTGGAGGAGTTAATTTTCAGGCAATTAATTGAGGAGTGATCGTCTTGGGTTTGAGTGCTTGACTTGCCCTTCTAATGGCTGCAGGAACTCTGAGATCTCCCAGCCTTCAAAAGCAGGAGGAAGATCTCATCAACAGTGGGACACCAAAATGGAAGGTTCTCCACCTTACATGCTAAGCAAAGGTGACGAACAAGCATTTGTGACCATTTGCTCATCCCTCCCCCAAACACTCTTGGAAGCTGCAGGTGAGAACAGCCTAGTACCAAACTGTCTTGCTCTTCCCCTGGAAAGGTTTTTTTAATGGTTCACTGGCTTCTAGCTTTTTCATCTATTCTTTAAAATGTCTCTAAAGAAGTCACAACCAGAAATAATGTTCAGGTTTTAAGTTGTGGTGTTTGTTTTGTTGTTGTTGTGGATTTTTGTAAGTTTTGGTAACTGAACACAATCAGTTATCTTTAAAGCCCCAGTGAATATTTGCCAAAAAAAAAGAAAGAAGAGAGTTTGTCCTTCAGCTTCCCTGAGTTCTCAGGTACAATTAAGCTTTTCTGCAGAGACATCATGCTAAGATTTGTCTCACCTTTGGTGTTTATAGGAGAGACATCTGCTGCTGGACTGGTCTAGACTCACCTTGGACTGGCCATTAACGGAATGAAATGAGCTTTTCTAGAGCATGATTCATCTGACCCTGCCTTTGACATCCACGTGAGTAGATTAATCTCTCCAGTGCTCATTCCTTTTCCATTATAACTGACCTCAGGTGCTGAATTTACTCTATTGACTTTTCAGATACAGTCAAGTGCAGAAAACAAAAAAACATACCTCAAAAAAACTGTAACATTAAATTCTTGATAAAAATTGAGAAACTTTTAAAGAAAAAATTACATGACCATGAACATGAAAGCTTTAAGCTCTGTCTTTCTCCCACACCAAGCTGACATCCCAGCATCTTATACATAATTGCTGTTGACAGAGCTGATACCTCTGCAGCTTTCATCTCGTAAGGATGATCAACCTGGAAAACTTTGGTGGCAAGAACTGCCAGGTCCTGAATGTATCCTGGCAATAACATGTAAGTGCTGTGCCAAACTGTGGGCTGTGAGGGCTTCAGGGAGCCAACCAAACATCCTGTGGTGCCTTAGCCTGCTTGATGAGGAGTCTGTTTCAGAAGGAAGCTTACTCCAAGGTCTTTGCTTCCCAGAGGAGTGAAACCATATCTTGAGATGATGAAGCAGTAAAAAGAAGCTGTTTTGCTTTGCTTCTTTAGCCAGTACTGCTATAAATAACGGCAACAAAAAATTATCTTTGGGATGGGACACATTCACCCTCACTGGAAAACGAGTTCTTCCTATTTATTAAAATGGAAGATAATTTTGCTACTGATTATTTTTGGTACTTACATTTGTGTAACAGAGTTGGGGAGAAGGGGATGGGGAGTGTGAACAAGGGAGCAGAGATGGAAATGTAGCAGCAAGCTCAGTGATAGCCTCCAACCAGGTGAATGAAGTTCCCTCAGGAGTACTCCAAGCAGATGCTGGCTCTTGCTGGATTTAGCAGTGGCTCCTTTGTCTGAAGCCAAGTAGGGATGTGAGGGCTTTTTGTGAGGCTGGCAGGTGGTGGTGCTATGGCTGTAGAAGGTGGTGGGATGATGGAGTAGAAATGCAGTGTGGAGCAGGGAGGCTGGATGTCCTGCCAGGTGGCCAGACCACATGTCCCACCATAGTGAGCACTTACCACATTCACTGCTCCCAGGGCAAGAGATCCCAAACACACCCTACTGGATACACTCAGAATACACCTCAGCCTGTACCAAAACACAACCATGAGGCACAGGGTCACAAAAGCCTTCTTGCTGCAGCCCTTGCTGCAGAGATAAGCGTAAGGCGGCCCACTTCATAGCTCCAGATGAAGAGCAGCTATGAAATGATCCCAACCTCTGTAGCTGTGGAGACATGGGGAGGACAAGAGGAACCCCAGAGCTTGCCACCATATGCTCAGCCTACCTGATAGACACGACAGAGCCAGCAGTGAAGAGCAGCCTGGGTGCGCAGTGAGCTTGTGGTAGAGTGTTCTTGGGAACCTATGAGTGGGAACTTAACAGCTTTGTCTCCTGGGAGAAGGTGAGTCAGCGGGGATGGATGGATGGATGGATGGATGGACAGATGGACTGGACAGACAGATGGACTGGATGGATGGAACAACTTGGTAACTGTTCAACCAAGGTAACAGCAGTTTTGTGGGCTTTATGTGCTCAACTTTGTTAGACCCAGGGGCTTCTCTGCCTGGCTTCAAGCCTCAGTGTCCCTCTTTTTCTTGTGAGAGCATCAGGCCACTGAGCTGAGGCCACCATTATGGTGGAGGGGACAGCTTGTGGTGGGTCTGCTAGGGGGTGTGCTGGGGAGCCTGCAGTTGTGTGTGTGGGGGGAATGGGGGGTTGTGAGGTCCTGTCTCACCTATGGCAGGAGGCATAGACCTGGGATACCAGGGCATGGGGATAAAGTCCTTGTCTCCATTCATTTTTTTACCCAAAGCACACTATCGTGAAGGGGAAGGACAAGGGGCCAGGACAGGAATGTGTGGCCTGTAAGTGGAGAGTCAGAGCCAAATAGCAGTTAATTGAGGAGCTTTCAGGCCCACAGCACAGCTTCTAAAACTAACCCAGCTGTTCTTGCCACTTAGCTGTTATGTTTCTAAAGCCATTTTGGGATGGGTTTGGTTTTTTTTGGTAGCTTTGGTATTAAACAAAGCTTGCACACCTAACTGAAGTTAGAGCCATTCTCCTCCCCAGAACTCCCCAGTTCCCACAGCACATCACCATCAGTCCCAGAGGTGCCCTGTTACTCCTCCCCTGGTTGCAATCTGGCATCTGCCCCTCTGGAGAAAGCTGACAAGTGACAGGGAAAAGGCGTTGACCTGACCCCTGCCTGGCTGCTCAACCAGATAACTCTGCATGTCCCAAAGCCTCAACCTCCAGCACCAAGACGCTGCTGGCATCCAGTGTCCTTGCTGGGGGGTGCTGCCTGGGTCATCCCCAGTGCCAGTTTGCCACCCCGTCTGGGTGTCCCTGTCCCAAGGCTCTCCCACCAACCTTTTTTATCTGCTACCAAAACTGCTTTTCAGGAATAAACAACCCCAAAGGCCACTTCAGCAGCCATCAGCTTATTCCAACTGTGCCTAATTGGCCCAAAGGCTGGAGCCCAACCTCCACTGCCCACATCAGAGGCCAGTGGTTCCCTGCCTCAGAGAGATGCCCAAGAGTTTGTCAGAAACAGCCTCATGCAGGTCTCACGCACAAGGAGTGGGGAATGGCCCATCTGGGCCAGCTTTACCTTAGGAAACACAGAGGTGTAGGG
>NW_009953655.1:2981308-2997677 GCF_000747805.2 Chaetura pelagica | reverse complement strand
GTAGGGAAGACAAAGAGGCTTGTGTGACTCAGGGAACCCCACAGTTCTTATCTCCACTGTGAAAACATCCTCAACAATACTACTCACTCTATTGCTCCATGTCCTCGGTGGCAGGTAAAAGACATCACGTGGTTTTGTTTGGTCTTCTGCTCCAATGGGACATTTCTCAGAGCTACTGCTGATCTCAGGTGGGATTCTGGGTGCAAGTGCTCAGCCAGCAAATGGAAGCACGTGGCCTTGGGCAGACCTGTGCCTGTGACCAGGGCTTGGAGGGTCCCATGGCAGGGCAGCACCAGCAAAGCAATGCTGAGGGGTTGCTCTACATTCACTATATGCAGCTCCAAGTACACTTGACTCTTCCAAGCATGTTAGCATTAGTCAGCGAGCTGGAACAGTGTGGAAATGTAATCCAAGGACATGCATGACACACACAAAAAGATACTCCTTTTATCAATGAAAACAGGAATGAGTGGTGTTTGCCCATGATGGACTGGGAGCTGGAGAAGATGGAGGCACCATCTGCACTGCAGTGTCAGTAATTCCACAGCAAGACAGTTTAGGAAAAAAACTGACATAAGTTTTATATTTTATTCATTCGTACATTATTTACAGCAGTTGCTTTCATATTACAATTCTCTTTCATCTTTTCAGTTTTCGCTTATAAAAAATTAACCAAATAAACCTTATATAACCAAATTTATCACAGCAGGTCTGGTTAATTTTCACAGTTACAGCGGCCATCAGGAACAGAACTGAAGTACCTACAAGTCATTGCTCCAGAGCACCTGGCCCCACCCTGCCCAAGGACACCCTGCTGCCCCTCCAGAGCTGGCTGGCTCCCGGGGCTCTGCCGACAGAGGATGGAGACCGGGATAACGCCGTGGAGGCTGGAGCTCCAATGCCTGAAGCACCCCAAGGGCCAGCCAGCACATGTCTCAAGATGTCCTGCCACACCAGAGGAACTGGTTTGTATCTATATGCCTTGATAGGACACAAACAGCTTTCCAACAGACTGCTGCTTCCCTCAATTTGATTAGCTTATTCTATTTTCTGCTGTTGTTGTGCCCCAGGAGTGCAGCAGCAGAGTACACGGGGATACGTGTCTGTGGCAATGAGCATTTACCTTCCTCTGTGTGACTCTGACAGCTCTTCCTTGTGTCTCTCTCTCCCACCAGGATTGGTATTTGCAGTAACTCACCCTTAAAGCTGTGGTGATAAACTCATGCTGTGTAGGGACTGAGAACAGAGAAGGACCTGGGTGGGAGGGACCCTACAGGGGCAGGTTCTCTGCCACGGTGAAGCCCAGTCCCAGAGCCCAATGGCCTTTCCTTGCTCTGCTCCTCCCCAGTTGCAACAGCAGCACTGATGCCAGCGTGTTCCCAAGTGTCATCTTCATTAACATCTCCCTGCGCTCTCTCCCCCGCGTGCTCATTTGCTTTACACTGGTAATTATTGCTGTTTTAAAATATGTTCATTTGTCTTGGAGGACTTGCAGCTGCTTCCCGTTACAAAGTACAGTACATACTATGCTGAACACAGAAAACACAAGACTCATTTCACATTGGTCTTGCACAACAGTGAAGAGATGCAGAGTAAGAAGCTGTCTGGGGGAATCCGAGTTTCTCTCTAGGCATGAGTTGAGCCTGTAACCCGAGAACTAAAAAGCCACTGCCTTCACCATCACCAGTTCTGGTAAGAAATTTAGCCCCAGTTTTTGTTTGGTTGTCTGGTTTGGTTTTTTAAAACTGACATTGGACCTGTCCCAAATGCAAACCACACATCTGCTTAACACTACCAAAAAAATATTATTTTTTTTTCTTTACCTTTACTGCATTTTTTTCTCAAGAAGACTTTTGCTTCAATAAAATAACACAAGCACACAAACCGCTTCAAGCTAACAGCCCAGCACAATCGTAAGTACAACTCACAAAGCAACGGATGCTTTGTTAAACCTAATTATATTTTTTAAAAAGCAAATATACATATTACAAGTCAAAAGGACAAAGCTTTGGAGGAAAAGAAAACAATGTTAGATACATGTTCATTACACTTATATAGGAGTAGCTGCTTCTGCATTCAAGTGTGTTACTCGTAAGTAAATTTCCAGTTGCATTATGTATATGTTATGCTCTTGGTCTCACTAAGTCCATCTTCCACTATTTAGATGTTAAAAGCATATTCTCTCCCCCAGCTGACCCTCACATAATGCAAAGGCACCACTGAACAGCTACTTTAAACAGTGATCAAACTCTAAACGCTGACTTAGGGCTTGTTGTTTGAAATTATACTGTGTTTTAACTGAATCCTCTGCTGTTCAGATAATTCTCTTGTCTTTTTTTCAGATAAAGGTACTCCAAATGGCCATTCAGGTGGCAGTTTTTGGGTGGAAGATTAATGTAATCATCTGTGCATAGTTTCTATTACTGAGGGATGCAAAAACACACGATTGTTTTGCTCAAGAGTCTGTATGGATATTATTTTGCGGGAGAAAAAAAAATTATCTTTTTGCATGTTAAAGCTTATTTAACAGTTTGCATCCCTTTGTGTTCTTTACAAGGTACAGTATATTCCACTGCAAGACCCCAGCTAGTGTGGAATTGAAATGCCTTTATTAAGCTTCAAACAGAGTGCATATCAACAGCATCACACTAGCAGTAATGGAACACAGGCTCCCAGCCACTGACAATGAGGTGGTTAATTCAGAAGTAACCAGAGCTGGTTCCTGCCCTTGTGCGTTTGGCAATCTGGGAATCCCTGCAGTCAGTCCCTACCCATTGGCACCTCAGCCAGCAAATCTGGCACATGGAAAGGCAGGAGGGCTGCAGCACGGACCGGCACGGCTCAGCGAGCAACAGGCAGCAGTGAGGATCATGAGGAGGTTCTGTAAAACCACAGTTCCCTTGGGAATTCTGACCAGAGTAGTTTCTGTTCTCTCCCTCCAGAGCCTTATTCTGCTCTCCCCGGCATTGAGATGAAGCTTGTTACAGCAAGGAAGGGGCCTTAGCCCTCTCCCCCACCAGGCACAGGGTGCTTTCTGCTCCTGCTGTAGTTCTGGGGCACATTCAAACCCAACCCTTAGTCCTGCTCCTACACAGGGACCAGTAAAGTCACAACAAAATATTGCCCCATTTCACACGGGGACAAAAGCAGGGGGGAACCCTGGGTCCCAGCCCAGGGGACAGATAGACCTCCCTGGGGTTGTTTACCCCCTGCATTTGCTGAAGGGCAAGGCTGAGATGAGTCAAGCTGCAGGGCTAGCCCTTGGGATTTTAAGAATTTAGGTGCATCCATCCCACGGGTATCAGAAGTGGAACACCTTGTGTCTTGTGAGCTGTGACACTGGCTTTGGGGTGAAAACACCTCTGCAGCATCACCAGCACTGGTCCTGCTCCTATGCCCCACCACAACCCATTGTGGGCTTCACACACCCCAAGGGCATCCTTACAGCCTCCTTAAAGCACCGCTAAACCCATCTTGCTTCCAACAAATGCCAGTTAAAATAAGCCTCATCTTGGAACTGCAGCCCACCAGCCAACTAACTCCTGCTTCTCTCCAACTGCTGCCAGCAGCATCCATGTCCTCCCCTCCATCCAGTGCCCCATGGCACTCTAGACCCTCCAGCTGCTTCCTGAGCCACACGCACCACGGAGACAGGAGCAGATGGACCACGTAAGGAAGAGCCTGGCTCCTGTCCTCTGCTGGGCAGGCTCACAGGCAGGCTGAGGGAAAGGCCTGCTCAGGAATCCATCCCACAGACTGCACGGAACAGGGAAGACAAGGGGCAGAACAGCTGTGGCTGGTGGCAGTGCCCCGAGCTGCCCTGCGGCAAGAAGTGCTGCAAAGGGCATCTCCCAGCAGGGATGAATTCCAGCTGCTGTGCCTAAAGCATCTTGCAGGAGCTGACTGCTTCCAGGAGGGAAAACGTCACATGATTTTTAGATTAGAAAACACTTTCCTTGCTGCTTTAATTGTTCAGCATTATGGGCCTGGAACTGCTCAGGGGCCAAGCTTCCCACAGCTTATTGCCAAGTACGTGTGCATGAGATGCCAGTTTGTTCAGGATGCATGGAGCCTTTCCACTGACTCCAAAGGGAATCGCTGAGGCTGTGCCAGAGGGCTGGGGCAGCCCTGAGGCTGTGGACTCAGCCACAGCAATGCAAAGTTTACCCTTTTTAAATTTTTTGTTTTTATTTTAAACTTTTTTTCAGACATCCCTGCATGGGTATCATGTTCTTACCCTGTAAGGTGCATTCCCAGTGAGTAAAAGCTCTGCCCCAGTCCCCTCCAGGCAGAGGACACCCAAGCAGTGCCCACTGCACAGGGATCAGCAGAAGCAGCCATAACACTAAGGAGAGAGCTGCCAGGTGGGCAGCACAGGCAGGCAGTGATGCTGCCACAACCCACATGCACAGCAGTGTAAAAGCTCAAGCACCTGGCTCAGCTGGGGGAAGTTCCTTCACATCTTCAACACAACCTTCACCTAAATTTGAGGCAGTCTTCCCAGCCATCGCCTTTACCAGCTGAGCCCAAAACCCAAGAGATGCTCCAACTCCTTCCCATGCTCCAGCTAGTGTGCCCTTGGAAGGAGAAACCACCAAAATAAATTAGAAGCATCTCATGCCATCTCATACTGATGGGATTCTCTATTGGAATTAGTCTTGACAATTGGTAATAGACTCTCGAGGGGTTTCTGACCGTAGGCTCAGATCACAAGTTCTGCTCAGAACCAAACTCATAACCATCTTGTCATGACCAAGAGGGATAGTGATGGTCCCAATGCAGGTCTGTGCCAACCATGGCTATCTGGTGCAAGAGAAGCAAGAAGCTCTCCAAGGAGTGCTGCAAAACCACTACTGGGGGGCACAAGCAATGACCTGTGAGATCTTTTCCATGCAGCACTCTTGAATAAACCAGTGCCCCCTGGAAGGGGCACAGTAGATGGACAGACCCACCAAAGACTGTTCAGCTTCAACATGTCATCCCATGAGCTCCATCATGGTCCAGTGTGATGACCCAGGCAGCAGGGGAAAGGCAGGCTGCACCATGGGGGGCAGTGGGTGAGCTTGGTGTGGTCCAGAGCTCAGGTGCCATGTAGAGCAGCAACATTCTGGCTCCAGAGCTAAGCCATAGCTACTGCATTTAAGACACAACAGTATCACTTGACACTTTTAAGCCCAACATTAAGTCTATCCAGAACAGCTTTGCCTGGGAAAGCAGCAACAGCACTGGAGGTTCTGTACCCTTCATACCACTGCTCCACCAGGGGTGCAGCTCTGGCAGCCATATGAGCTTCCCAATTAAAACCAGGGCTGGGATCAGTGGCATTTCACCTGCCAGCCCTCTCTGTCTTCTGAGGAAAGCACAACCCAGCCTATTTGGCAGCCAGCCCTTTCCTTCAGAAACGAGATGTCCCGGCTGGAGAGCTGGGAGCAACCAGCTGGATTTTTTCCAAAGAACCTGGTCACAAAGCAACTGGCAGAAGCCTTAAGGGAAGAAATTTCTGCAGCTACGAGCCAAGTGGCAACAACTCAATCCTTACCCCTGCAGCTCCAGCAGCCTGCATGCCTGGGGAGGAATGCAGGCAGCACCCCAAAAGCTGCACCTTCATAAAGCACCTCCTTCCCAGGCAACTCAACAGGCATCACAATCAGATTCTGTAACATCATCATGTAATAGCATCAGTTAAGGTTTACAATTTTTTAAAGAAAATACTGATAACCTGATGTTACTTCTGTGTCTGTGGGATCTGGTGGGGTTTATTCCAGGTTTGGCTTTTCTGACAGGATGTGGAGTTTTATTACAAAGGCACAGGTATCAAATAAAACCAGCAACATTCTTTTAATTAAATATAAAAAAAAAAATTATGCTCAATTTAGGCTTTAGGCATTCCTCCCTTATTAAGAGACTAGATGTGTTGGTTTTTCTTTCCCTTCTGGAAAGGTTTTAGTGCAGTGATTATATAGCAACAGAAAAATAAACTAAAAAAAGGCACAAATTGTTGTGGTTTTTTGTGTGGTTTTTTTGTGTTTTTTTTTTTTTTCTTTCAACTTTTGCTAACACTTTATATTTGTCTATTTTACTTCGGTTAATAAATGACTGAATGCAGCAAGAAAATATTCTGCCGATTTCTGTACACTATACAAAAACCCCTACCAACAGTACATCATTTCAGCTTCAGGAGAAATGTACAGCATAGAAAGACTTTTAAAAATATAGTGCCCCATACAGGAATTTTGTTAATTCAACTCACGGTCTCTTGCTACAGTGCCCTTCACCATCCTCATTTCCCCCCCCACCCCTTATTGCTGGGACACACACTGGGACTCTGCCCCCCCCTGGCTGTCTATCAGGCTGGACCCAGCACCGAGGTCACTCCCGGGGTGCTGGGAAAGGGCTGCTCCTCCATCCCTGCTGGTGGTGCCCATGGCCCCTGCTGGGATGGGGTGACCCCCTCCCTGCTGCTCTCATTCAGCAGCACCTCAGTGCTGGGAGAGCTCGGGGCTGGGGAGGGAAGGGCAGCTCCAGGAGCAGCGAGGAGCAGGCAGCCCCCAAGCCCTGCTCCCTGCCTCCTGCTCCCCCTTCCACAGCTCCTCTCCCTGCCTGGGCTCTCCCACCGCGTCCGCACGTGGGTCGCACATGCTCAACACTTCCATCAAGTTCATCACGACAGGTGTTGGGGGTTTTTCCCACACACAGACACGTAATACTTCATAAAGTAGTAACTCCCCCCCCTCCGCACCCCAGGAACTAAATTAAAGTGGTTTTCCCTTTAAAGGTATGAACAGAGCTGAACCCCCTCCACCCACCCCAAATTAAGTGCAGCCAGAAATGGTTCTCTTTATACTTCTGATACCACGTTTTAAAAATTAAAACCTACTGATCTTCTTTTTCCCCAAGACATAATTCATGCAAAGTTGCTATTTGTTTAAATAAGTTATAAAAGTTGATATCTCAGGCTAGAAGAAGCTGTAGTCTTGGTTATTCTTTAGTTGGCAGGCACTGTACATACATACTGGGTACAGACACATGCCGAATCTGCTTTGCATTGCTTTTTGCATTGTACAATTCACAAATCTGACATCATTAAAGCAGTTAATTACCTTTGATGGAAGGCTGCAGTGAGGCCATCGACATTTATCAAACAAGCAGCTGGTTAAGATAATAAATATGCTCCCCCCCCCACCCTGGTGCTCCCCAAAATGCTATTATCTGTCACACGTTACTCCTCTGAAGTGGTTAGTCTTGGTGGCACATTAATGTGCAAATGTGTTGCCATAGGAACTGCAGCCTCCATTATGCCTCAATGACACCATTCAGCAAAAGCTAAACCTAAAAATATCAACAACAACAACAGAAAATAACGACACTCCCTTAAAAACGAAATGAAAACAAACAAACAAAAGAAACCCCAAAAAAGGCAGCAAAGAGAAAGTCCAACGCACATGCGGAGCCCGGCCCGGGGCTGCAGGTTACAGGTGGCTACGGAACAGCACGGGAGAGATTCTGGGTTTGGATCTTCACACTATGGTACAACGGGGCTCAGCGTCCGGCCGCCCCCAGCCCCTGCTGGCGGAGGGAGGAGGGCAGGGATGGAGCCGCGGCTGCCGGATGCACCCGGGGTCTCTCGAGACATTTGGCAGGACGAGGCACATCCACATGGGAGCTTCTTCATGCATTGCAGCAAGCGGGGTGGGGCCGGGGGGCTGCCCTGTGCCCCCCACCTCTTCTTTGAGACCTACTGACCAGTAAATAAAGGGCAGGACGAAGGCGTATTCTACTTACTGGTGCGTGGCAATACTGAGAACTGCATCCAAGGAATACTTCTGCGCTATCGTGAATGCGTCGCTACGTGACCTCACGTCTGGAAAAGGAGAGGACTATGTACACTGGGAGCAAGGGGTGGAATTTTGCAGTTGCAGTTTCTGTGCTTTACGGAGGTACCTGGAAGGAGGGGCCTGGGGCTCCCAGCACCACCACCCACAGCATGCGAGGAAGGAGCGCTGCTCTGCCGGCCCGTCGAGCTGCACGGAGCAAACCAAGAGGTGATAGGAGGGAACAACAACTCAACCCAAAATTGGCAAATCAACAGTGATGAGAAATAGAAGGGAAATTTATTCTTTTTGAAGGGGGAGAAGGGGAAAAAAAAATATTTTTTTCATTTGGTTGGTTGGGTGGTTTTTTTTTTTCATTCTTCCCGCAGCTGCAGGCGGTAGCGGTGGTAGCGGAGCTGGAAAAACATTCTCTCCAGTAAGGAGCGTGTCATGCCTGGCAGGGCGTAATGTTCAACAACACCCACGTGCTTGAAGCCCAAGGACTCGTAGAGCTTGTGGGCTGCCATCTTCACGGCCGTGGTTCCCAGCACGACAGAGGAGTAGTTGTTGAGCACAGCAAACTCCAGCACCTTGCGGCCCAGGGCCTTGGCGATCCCTTTGCCGCGGTAGTTGGAGTCGACGGACATGCGGAGCAGCTCCACTGTGTTGTCCTCCTCGTTGCCCCGCGCTGCCACAATCCCCACCACGTTGCCGTCCAGGACGGCGACCCAGAAACAGGAGCCTGTGGGAGATAAAGCAGCACATGTAGCTTCCGGCCACCTCGGACGGGCAGCACGGGCCAGGCACCCGCTCACAAACGCGCCGATGGGAGCCAGGCCTGGGGACAGAAATCACCTCTCTGCCACGTGTGGGGACTAAGGACCTCCATAAATAAGGATGAAGCTTTCTTTTCCCTTAACGCTGTGAAGGGAATGTTGTTTCCCGAAGGAAAACACACAGGATAAGCTGCTGTGAACCAAAACGTGAGATTCCTAGGGAACAAGTGCCGAAGTGCACTCGGCTCCCGTCGCAGACAGATGATGATCCTCAGCTCCTGGTGGCACACCAGGGGTAACTTCCGACCCAGACACAGTCACCTTCTCCTGCCCTACCACTAAATTAACTGCAGTGAGTCCCAGATCCTCCCCAGCACAGCACAACCCATCTTTGCTTGTTGCATCCAACCCTGGGAGCTGGTAGTGAAGGCAGACCCTTGGATGCCTTGCTTGTCAAACTCCTCTACTAGAGCTACCCCTTCCTGAGGGCCTCGCTGCCAGAACAACCCCCCTGCTGTGTAGGCAGTGCATGACTGGGCTCATCAGCTGAGAGACATCAACGTGCCCTGGACAGCATAAGGACCTGGCCTCCTGCAGCATCCTCCTGCCACCCCCTTCTCTGACCCCTGAGGCCTGGTGTGTTTCTAACCTGTCCTCAGTGCATCCTGCTCTTGCAGACTGCAGAGGCTCAGTGCAGGACTTGCCTAAGATATTTTCAGACAGAAAATACAAACTGGGCAGCAAGCAACTAGGAAGACAAAAGCCAGCGAAGCACCAACTGGGGAAAATGCCACACACATCCCCCAGAAATAGCATCTCCTGTGCATAGCCAAGATCAGGCACACCCACCCTTCTTCCCCACAGTTTGGAGTGCCCATGGCCAGACCCCCCTTGCTTTGGAGCTGCTGCTCTGTCTCTGCTGGCATGTGCCAGGTGAGAGCATCTCGTGAGCTGGAAACATGATGCTCAAGCAACTCAGGCTAAAACCATGTTGAGTTTCACTGAGCAAAACCAGCCCATCCTTACCTGTGTGCCAGCACCCGTTAGCACTGCTCCTGAAATGAGGACATGGCTTCCTGAACCGTTTGGGGTGCAGGGAGTCAAGCACTGCTGCTCTACAATGGGGCTGAAGGCTTGATGGGGCAGATGCTGCCTCCAGGAGGCCAAAGCAAAACCCATCTACCCAAAGCCCAGCAGCCTGAAGGGCACTGGGCAGGGCTCAGGGTGAGCTCCCCAGGGTCCCAAGTGCTCCAGCCACAGCCCCAGTTACAAAGCTCAAATAAAACTGGACCAGGCTGGAGAGAGGTACCAGTATCATCCCCTCCCACTGCTCCCACTGCCCAACAAACATTAAGGCTGAAGCAGTTGGAAACTGCCATGGCTTGGGAGTGTTGCAGCATCACTGCCCCCACCAGCAAGGGGACCTCAACAAAAATAAATTTCAAGTAACTAATTACTCAGGTCTTAACTAAAGATCATGACAGAAAATCCTGGTGAAGGAAAAGTGTCTTCAGCTGAACTGCAAAGACCAATGTTGTCAACAGGAGACAACAGTGACCTTAGCTGGGGTATTGCTTAATTAACACCCAAGAAAGCAGCAATTACATGATGGCAGCTAACGAGGGGCACTGACAGGCCTCTTGGCAAGAAGGAAAGTGCTGACTTCCAGTGCTCAGGAAGATCATGGCTTCACCCAGAGGAAGATGAGCCTGATGCAGGAGAATCCCCTGCTTGCTCTGACCTGCTGCAGGCCACAGTGTGGCCACCTCCTTCCCCAGTGCCAAGCAGAAGCAAGCCTGACTGGGGCAGCAGCTCCACCTTCAGCAGCAGCTCTGCCAGCTGCCCCAACCCAAACACAGGGCACTGACCAGGGGTGGGTGCTGAGGGGCACAGCCCTGCCCCTGCTGCAAACGGCGGGGAAGAAGGATGCAGCTCAGAGACCTTCACTGCAGGTCGGAGGTGCCCCTGGCTCATGCCTGTGGGACAAATGCACTTTGAGACTCAGTGAGGCCACTGGAAAGAGACAGCCAAGGTCTTCCACGCTTCCTCACAGCACAGCCCAGCTGCTGAGGAAAAGCTGGATGCAAATGAAGCGCAGGGAACCAGCCCAGGTTCAACCCAGCCTGTCCCCACCTTCGGAGTGATGCGCAGCTCCAGGAAGGCTCACTTCTGTCCCTGCTGTGATCAAGTCATTACACTGCCACTATCTAGGTCAACAGCTAATTTTTAAAACACCGGGACCCATCTTGACCCATTTATTGGGAGCAGTTAAAACATCTCTCCTCTGCTGCCACATTGACAGTGCAGCTTGTTCCCCTGCACTCGCCTGGATCTCAACATCTAATTTATTCAGACACAACCCCAGATGAAGCCCTGGGAACACAGCAGCCACCTTCCCTCTGAATACAAATGGCAGGGCTGAGAGCTCACAGCTCTCTGCTCACGGTTTGTAACCCACTCATCAGATGGTGGTTTTGCCCTGTGCACCCCCCAGCCCACCCATCACAAGCACAGCACAGGACTGGGGCCAGGGTGATCCTCACCCCTACAGCCACCTACTTCAGCTCCTGCAGCATAGCCCAAAAAGGCACTTGAACAGTCCCCTCGTGTCCAGGGAGCAGAGCTGGGATGCTGCCCCAGGGAACCATGGTCTTGTCCTCAGCACCCTCCTTGTCCTGAGGCAGCCCCAAAAAGTGCCACAAGTGGCTGGCCAAGTTCACCAAGCTGCACAGCCACGGCCCCAATATCCAGCCTTGCACAAAGCAATTCCTCCTGGAGTTGTCAGAGATACCAATCTAGGTTTCTCTCAGCCAGAGATGATGTGATTGCTTTAGCAAGCGCCTCTCCTCTGTGCCCACCAAGCCCAAGAGGCTGCTCATCTCACTCAGCAACCCTTCCCACATTTGTAACATGGCACATTTCCAGTATTTTTGACTGTTCTGCCTTTTTAAACCCCTAATCTGAAGATGACCACAAGGCCGTTCACATCCCCAGCCCTGCTCTGACCGCTCTCCAGGACAGAGGCCATCCCCTCACACCCATCCATCCCAGCAGGGACCAGCCCAGTTGCAACCAGCATGATGGCAAGCCCACATTTTGGATTAGTTTTTAACTTACAACTTTAAAGCTTAATTATAATGATCTTGAGTTCAGCATGAAAAGAAATAGTATTGGCACATCTCCCAGCGTGTTGTGCACACAATGCTTGCAATTAGCAGCAGACAGGACGCATCTGCTCAGACAATGCGTTGTATTCTGCTCTCATCTACACCAGCTCCATCAATCCCCAAGACTTTCACTCTGCTGCCCACCCCAGGTCTGCACCTGCTCTGAGAATCACCAGTCCCCAGATCCTTCAGCTTGCTAAAGACACCTCAAGTTTCCAAAGGTGGCTACAATCCACCTGCTGGACTGTCAAATCCCTCCCCTCCAGGGAGCTGTGCCCATTCAGATGGGTATTTGCTACTAAAAGCTGCTCAGGGGTTCCACCACATACTGTTGACCTTGGCCTGAGACATTCTCTCCTGTGGGCAAACCCTCTATTTTCAGAGCAAGAACCCTGAAGGCCTTTGGCTTGCTGTTTGCCTGAACTCCCCATGTTTTCAGCAATCCTAGCCACCTGCAGCTCCTCACCATATCTATCCCCTCTCCCAGCAGCACCTACTCTGGAGTGGAATGGAAGAACCCTGAGAAAACCACCCCACGTTGCCATGCCCCAGGGATGGTGGGGTCTCTTTCTATCTTTTCTGGACCAAAAGGATTGACTCAGAGTCTGTATTGTTTTTGTACTTTTTCATTCCTAGGATGAAATAAAATTAACTTCATCTCACCTGCCAGTAACAAGCAGCAGCCTTGTTGTTTGCAGTGCTATTAATAGCAGGAGCTGCTGCTTTACTCTCTCACACCACTATCTGAAAATAATCACTGCTGCAATGATACACACAAACCCTCATGGCTACAACTCTCCCTGCCCTTCGTATACTCCTCTCATGGCAGGGTCTTTGTCTCTGCCTTCACTCTTATCTGTCTCCACCCTCTGAGGTCCCCTTGTCACTCATCACTATGGACATCCTAAACCTTTCCAGCTCACCCGGCCCTAAAGCTCCTCTAGTGGTTTTTGACCCTGCAAGAAAACTCACTCTAAGGTCTATACTTCATGGACACTGCATTTAACTCCAGCTGCCCTGTCAACACCACTCTGAAGTACTGGAGGTGCCTACTGGAGCATTAGCTATTTCCAGCCAAACACCAAGCCTCTTTGCAACATTGTCCCTTGCCTCCCAATCCAACCCAAACCCTGCAGGCTGCCAATGGCCAAAGGCAAGGAGAAACAGCCATGGAAAGTCCACCATCATTCTGCTGAGCTCTCTCCATGCCCTCAGCCAGCTGCCTCATCACAGAGAGTCTCGACTTCAAGAACTCAAAGGCAAAAGCAGTAAGAAAGAAATTAATTGTTTATGATGAGGGTGGTGAGACACTGGAACAGGCTTCCCAGAAGAAGCTGTGTGTGCTCCATCTTTGGAGATGATCAAGGTCAGGCTGGATGGGGCTTTGAGCAACCTGATCTATTGAAATATGTTCCTGCCCATGGCAGGAGGGTTGGACCAGATGACCTTTAAAGGTCTCTTCCAACACAAATCATTCTGTGAAAACAAAAATTTGGGATGCAGACATCTATGAAAAAGGCACAAAACAGCTGTGATGTGATAACAAAGATGATTTTGGGTTGTTCATGCATCACAGATTTGGTGAAGTTGCCCTGGTTCCTCCAGCACCTCAACAGCAGTCAGCCTGGGAGCCCAGCTCAGCAGTGGGTTTTAAGGTAAGAAAGTTGAGCTCCAGAGGGTAATGCCTTTCCCTGGAAAGACCCACCCAAGGTATCTCCATCTTTCCTTGAAATTAAATACCTAGCATAACAAGATGCAAGTAGTTCTATTTTAGCTTTCCGTCCTTGTCCATGTTTTTTTATGACTCAGCAACATCCTTCCATACTCTGGGCAAGAAACTAGATCAACATATCAGCGAGTAACTCAAACCATGTAGCTGCCCACCAACACAGACTTCCCCACTAGAAAGCCTCCTGCTCATACAGGACCATCATTTAAGATGTATCTTGCTTACCAGACACAGAAACAGCTGCTTTAATAGTGAATTTACTAAAAGAAACGCACAGAACAACTCGGCTGGGTCAGATGTGGCTCCTCTGTTGGTAGCACCCAGGGCCTGAAAGCACAGGCAATGGTAGTGTCTTTCTGCCTGAAATTTAAGGAAGATTCCCAGCTTCTAAGGACCAAAAGAGTGTTCTTTTAATCTGCCCACCTATCCCTGCAGCACAGGCTGCCCTCAGGCTCCACACACTGCTGCTGGCCCCTGCCCTGAGGACTTCCCCAGATGGGTGGCATTGTGCTTGCCCCTCTTTCTCCACCCAGAGCACCCACTGCCCAAGGAGGACATGCTGGGCAATCCCTCAGCTGTGCTTCAAGCCTCCTCTCTCACGCTCCTTCACTGTCATGAGCTGCACAGCTCTCCCCCACACAGCCAGTGAGGATGGTGGGTGAAAATAAATCCATTTATTTTTGCTGCAAATTCTTCTACACCCTCTGGTGAATAAAAGGCCAGTGGGTGGATGGGTGGAAAGACTGGAGCCTAGAGCAATAGCAGAGAGCACTGCTAGAAGAGAGGGGGAAAATGAGACACCAGCCTTCCTCACCAGCACAAGTCCTGCATGATTGTCTCTAGCAGCCTCCCACAGCTTTCCCAAGTCCCAAACCCCAGAATGTAGCTGTGTGCATTGCTCTGATAAAGCAGTGCCCTGCCTGCCAGCTACTTTTAAAATCCATTGTTTTCTAGCAAATTCTAGTACTTCCACAGAAGCAAGCAAAGCTCTGCTGCCCCAAAACATCCTGAACTCACATGCGGGTCCTTCCCTGTATCCGCACTCACAGACCAAGGGGTTCAGGGCTGAGCCAGGTAAAATCCATCCCTCCTTCCATAGGGCTAGAGAGAGGAGAGAGCAGCTCCTGCAGACACCACCAACTGCTGCGGCTTATTTGATGTGGGTGGGGTTGCATCTCTGTGGGAAGGAGTTTTCCTTGGAAGCTCAGCACAGGGCAAGCATGGAAACCTTGCCAGAAGCAGGCCAGCCTTATCCCTCTTCCTTCCAGGGTGGCACTGCAATCTCCTGCAGCTGACCTCTTATTCACTCTTCAAAGGTTATTTGTAAAACAAATTCCAGACAGACATGCAGCTCTCAGGGCAATGTCCCTTCAAGCACAGAATGTGATTTTCAGGTCTGATTTAGCATGTCACAGTGACACAAATGTGAGCAACTCCCCTCCCGGCTCAAAGCTGGCCTGGGCGATGCCCTCAAAACATCATCCAGATGAGGGGACCAATGGAGCTGCTCAACAGCTACCACCACTGCTGGGAACCCACCAGGCTTAGAGCAGAGCCAGCGAGGCATTCCAGGACTGGCCACCCTGAGAAAAGGAAGCTGACATCATGGGAAACACTGGCCAGGCCCCCTGGAATTAAAACTTCAGAACCTGCATCCCTGGCAGAAATGCAATATGGAAGCATGATCTCTGGGAGGGGAAGGAGGCTGCTGACAGGCTGGGTGTGTGTCCTCGGGGTTTTGCTGGGAGGAGCAGCATCTTGCAGAGGGAAAGCACCCCCCTGCAGCCTGGATTTGCCCCCAGGATGCTACAGAGGAGCAGAAGGGGGTGGGGGGGAAACCCCCAAAATCATACTTGTGCTTCCCACAGGATAGGACCCAAACTGCTTGTGTCCCATAGTATACCTACATAAAATCTTCCCAAAACTGACAGGCTTGTTACTCCTAGAGATCCAAATGCCCCCAAACTCTCCCGTGACCTGCTGTGGCACAGCCCAGTGCAACACGACTGGGCAACACCAAGACAGAAATACCAGGACAGAGGAAATGCAACACGCTGCTGCATCATGAAGCTTTAAATATTTGCCCTTGGAGTCACTTGTTCAGCAGCCAGTGCCATGTATTCGTGGGATTTTGGCCAGAGCAGCAGCCCTTTCTGCCATGCAGGGGTGGTCTGAGGGGGAGCAGGGGGTGTCCTGTGCTGGACGGAGTCCTGTGCAATTATTTATTTGTAGACAATCGAGTAAAAAACCCCAAAGTTCAGTGTCTCACTTCTCCTCCTGCCAGCACTATTTATATCCACTGCTTTAGCAAGTGTGTGGCAGCAAGTGGATGAAGTCCCCTGCCCAAAGCTGGCTGTGCCCCAGCAGCATGTTGCTGATGCCATTTAAATCCCTGCCCTTTTAACCTGTCTGGGATGTGAAGAGGGAACAGAGGAACTCAGCACTTGAGGCAACTCTCCCTCCTCCTTCCCTTCCACCCTCAGCAAAAACAGAGTGGACCAGCCAAGTTCCATCAGCAGTGAGGGAGGAGGAGGAGGCTCCTCCAGGAGAGCATGGCTGCCAGGACCTGAAGGCTGCCAGAGGACTTTGGGGCACAGAGGTGGCATGTTGGCTGTCACCCGGCTGCAGACACAGGCAGTTGGGCTGCAGGGACTAACCAAGGACACACAACAGCTGTACCTGCTACTGACTGCAATTCCTCAGCCAGCCAGGACAGGGAGGGATTCATTGCTGTGCTTCTGAGGCACGTTATTAGATCCCTCCTTACCTCCATCCTTCTCCTGGGCTGAATGTCTCTCTCTTTCACACTTCCAGTTCCCCTTGGGTTCAAGCAGGGCTGTGTAACAGCTCCAACAACTTCTGCTAATAACTCTACACTTGACTTCA
>NW_009953655.1:2963045-2980990 GCF_000747805.2 Chaetura pelagica | reverse complement strand
ATTCCTGGAGGGTTTCTATAAAATAATGTCATTTCAGCAGAGTTTATAGCCACGGAAGCCAGGTGAGATGTAAGAGACCCTGACTCCACCACTCTTGTCAAGCATGAGCATCCCTCTACACCAGACAAAACCCAGGCATGAGGGAGCAAAAAATGTCAGGGGCACACAAGAACTATTCATGCATGAAATTAGAAATGCTGTGGGACCTCTTCCTTCCCATAAATAACTTCACACAGCCTGCCAGGGCAGGATTCATTGCCCTGTTATAAATTATTCCCTGCTGGAAGACCACAGGGCAGTGCATTTATAAGCTGGGTGGGTGACACCTCTTGATTCATGGGGCATCTGGGCAGCAGGTGATGAGATCACCAACACAGCATGAAAACAGATGGATGATTTGGTCCCAAGCTCAGCTACTTCTCCATCTACCTTCCCTTCCATCCTTGCTACCTATCATCTCCGTTGTTGTTACCGAGGGTCAAAGCTACCTGTAACCACCCCTAAAATCAGGCAAAGCCTCCAGAGCTGCAACCAGCAGGGGATCAGGGGATGACAGTGACATCCAGCACCCGACCTGCCACAGTGCTGTGCCACACATTTGCTACCAGAAACACCATGACCAAAACCCCCAACAGCAACAGCTCTCTAACTGCCCCAGACGATAGGAATTTGGAGGTGGCCTCTGCAGCTGATAAACCTAAATATAAACAGACATGGGGGATGAGGAGGTTTTGGACTGCAGGCAACAGCAGGCTAAACATCTGTGCAAATCCAAAACATATATGGGTTCATACTGATATATACTGTAAGGTGCCACTGCTGATAAAGCTGGAGCAGCCACAGACACGGCACAGGTGCTGATCCCACCAGGAGGTTTTGCTGCAGCCCAGCTTTCCCTTCCCCTGGGGATGGAAAGGGCGGTGGGGTTGCAATTTAGAGTAACAGCATGAGGGCTGACTCCCATCAATGCCTGCCCCACACGTTCCAAAGAAGCTGGTCCATCCTCAAGAGCACCCAGCTACTTTATCACAGGTATTTTGTTCTCAGGTATCAACGCCCATTGAAAGCCCCTTGTTCATCATAGAGAAAAGAAGGCTCCAGGGAGACCTTAGTACCTGGAGGGGCTGCAGGAAAGCTTGGGAGGGACTTATTGTAGAGGCATGTTGTGGTAGGATCAAGGGTAATGGTTTCAAGCTGAAAGGAAGTAGATTTAGGCTAGATATAGAATAAATTCTTTACTGTGGGGGTGGTGAGACACTGGAACAGGTTGCCCAGAGAAGCTGTGGTTGCTCCATCCCTGAGAAGTGTTCAAGGGCAGGTTGGATGGGGCTTTGAGCAACCTGATCTGGTGGGGGGGTGTCCCTGCCCATGGCAGGGGGGTTGGAACTAGATGACCTTGAAGGTCCATTCCAACTGAAACCATTCTATGATTCTATGAAAAACCGTAGGATGGTGACAGCTAGCTGTATGTCACTTTCACTCTAACATTTAAAGGAGAAAACATTCTGTAGCAAATGGACTTCAGAAAGTTGGAGGGTTCAGTCCTAAACAGCATCTCCTGTGTCACTGCTAGAGATGTAACCCAGCAGACATTCCTAATCTGCTTCAAACCTTTACTTTAAACCTCACTTGGTTCCTCCAAACCACCTATGTCACAGCTCCTGACCATGCACCCCACTCCTCTAAAGCTTCAGGAGGCCTCAACCTGAACATCTGGATCAACACAAGTTGTTAGTGGCCAAACCCCATATCAGCACTTCACAGGTTGGTATTTTCAAACCAGCTTCAGTCCCACAGGGCCCAGAGTGTCACCATGTGTGACAACACTGTGGGAGCTCAGTGAAGCCCTAGGAAGTGTTTGGCATATCTCAGGAACAGGCTTTTGATGAGACAGCGAGAAATCCAGGCGATGCTGCAGACAGGGTAAAGACAGTCCTTCCAGCACATTTCAGAGGCTGTTATATTAAGAACTGCATCAGCAGGACTTCAAAATCTAGTATCTGGCTCTTTTTGCTGGCCGTGATGCACCTTGAAAAGCAAAGACGGTAGCAAAGCCAATGTATTACAACAGTTCAAGAAAAAGCTGCAGAAGCAGTTACGGGGGATTAGAAGTCCCTGGTTTTCAGGGCATGTTTAGCCTGGTCCAGCGCTCTGCTCCCCACTATTGACACTGAGAATGGAGAGACAAAACCACCGAGCTAGAGACTGGGGTCTACCTGCTGGGTCATCAAGAGAAAGCACAGTTTGAGAAACCAGGCATTGTCTGTGGTTTGTGCATGTGAGCAATTGTCATCAATAAGCAAAGAATTAAATAGCTTAAAGGAGCGGATAAAGACTAGAATACGCGATTTTGGCCCTGCATTGTCCTCAGGACTAACTGGATGGTGAGTCCCAGCTCAGTGGTGCTGGATCAGCAGAACAGACTGGTCTGCACAAACAGACTAAGCCAGAAAAAAGTATTTAAAGTATTTTCAGAGTAGATGTTCCCTATGCATCCAGAATCCGCACTAAGCCCATCAATTGCACACTCAGACCTTAAGTAAATCAATGCTTCAGAGTTTAGACTGTTTTTTAGTTAGAAGTTTAAATGAAAAAAGAAATCAAACCTTTCTGCCAGCCCTGCCAGCCTGTATCTTCACATAAAACACTCAGAAGACTGATAGGTCAATTACCTTCTTGTTACTGAAATTAGTTTAGAAGACAAAACTTGTTGCTGGTTGTGTTTTAAGCCAGCTCCTTAAAAGGACATTGTTAAGGTTTGGGCTCCATCTTCTACATCACTCTTCCACTATATGGTTTTATTGCTTTCAGAAAGGTACTGAACTTAAATTACAGCACTTTCCACTTCCAAATACTGAAAAAAATGGAAGTATCTACAATTATTGGACGTTCTAGAATTCATTATTTGCTGGATGACTTTTACTTCATCTGCATTACTGTAAAAAGGCACCGAGCAGTGATAATCAAATGACTGCTTTAGCTTAGCAGTTGGCCTAGCCATAAATCACACAGTGAAAATGGATAGATCTGGTCTAATTTTCAACATTCATCATTGCTTGTCTGGTCTAAATTTAGCCAAGACTGCCTTTAGTTCAACAGAAGTGCCTGTATCTACACAAGTATTGCACCAAATGCTTCACAGCAGTGGGAGAACCTAACGTTACATTTACTTCAGGTTAAATAGTAATTGCAATTCTGAGCTCTACAAGGACTTCCAAGGAGGTTTATGCTTTCCTAATCAGGGTCAACAACCTGAGTCACCCTCTGGGAGAACCCCTCTTCTGCAAACAACCACAGCAAAAGCCTACACAGCTCACTGCAAACAGCTGCTTTAGCCAGGAATAAGGAAGGCAAGAGGAATTGCACCCAAGGTGCAGGTTCAAACTTAAGGTATGGCACAATGATGTGTTAGGAGAGAACAACCCATCTATGTGTGCAAGCTCTTTAAGTCAGAGTCAAAAACAAGGCCGAGAGGTGCTCCCCCACCTTGCAGCCAGATCACCTATAGTGAAAAGAGGACTAAAAATATTTGGATGTTTAAAACACGACAGACAAGAAACCCCAAAACATCCCAGAACAGGACTACATTGCTCACGTTATTTTTAGGGGCACCAAAGACAGTAGATCTGGGAATAGGTCACCTCTGGCAGATAACTGAATGCATTTAAAGTGTATAATCCAAATGCATGGGTTGGGGCTCTCCAAATGCTAGTGCAGATGCTGACTCAAATCTAGGGCTGTAAGGCAGAGAAGCAACAGAAAAGAGCAATGCCACAACACTAAATTGCAGGTCACGTAAAGGATGCATATATTCAGCCCAAACATGCTGTATTGCATGTTTCAGTGGTTCTGAACATGGGCTCCCCAGCCCATGCATCCTTCCCCTCCCGTTCAGCACGTCCCTGTGGTCCTCAAAAGCCTCTGAATGAGGACTTTGCTACCACAGCAGCTGATGAGGAATAATGCCAAGTAGCAGTGAGCAACATTTATAGTGCAGAACAGTGACCAGAAAAGTCTCAGACCTCAGGGCATCTCCTCAGCTCTCCTTCCTGTGAGAGCTGAGGAACTGAGGGATAAGGCTGCATTCCACCAAATGCTGCACAGGCAAAAGCAGCTACCATGATCCCTCCTAAAATTCATGACAAATGCAACTCTGCTCCACTCAAAGCCTTTCTTTTTGCAGATGACCTGAGTTTCACAAGAATCCTACCTTCTTGCTAACACAATGACTCAAACCTGCCTGACCTCTAACTTCCCATTGTATTAATAATCTACAGGAGTGAAACAGCAAATCATAAGGAGTTATATGTTCTCTGAAACCACAGTGAGGAATTCACTACTCAAAGTAGAGGGAGCGCGAGGGGGAAAAGCAAAGGTTCAGAGCACAGCTTTGGTACAAACTACAGGCTGAAGTCAGTCGGCACATGGTTTGATCTTCAGCCTATCACAGACATGAAATATTTTTCTTATTTCTAGCACAGCAGGTTGAAATGATGGTGCCTGTGCACAAACACACACTTCCCAGAGATGGGATATCCATTACAATGGATTGGGAAGAGCTTGGGAGGCAAGGAGTGGGGTGACACTGAAGCACAGCTCACTGCCTCTGTGCTCCCCAGCCACTCACGAAGGGCACTTCTTTGGGTGCTTCTCATCAAGACCCATCCTTTCTGACCCATTAGTATGAGCTCCCCAACCAGAGGGTCAAACCTGTTCCCCTAACCTCAGGGTAAGGAGTAGATGACTAAGTAAAAGGCAAACTGAAATGATAATTAAGCTGATAAAGAGAAACTGGCTTTGGTCAATTACCAACCCTGCAGTCTCTGCCCTGCTGCCATCAAGGTGGCACCACATTTCTGGGGAGATGCTCAACCTGGCATGGAAGGTGGTGGAAAAAAAAAAAAATTAAAAATAAGAGAGCAATTTCCACCTGCAGCACACCAAGGAACAAGGCCTTTCCTTGGAAGGAGTGTCTGCCACACACTTCCAACATCCAAGGCCAGAGGCAGTGACAAGACTCATGCTTCAGTTTGCAGCAAATGCAACTCCTGACCCATACACATAAATGAATAACTAGCAAACCTCACTCAAACAAACCTTCTTAGCGTTCCCTAGGTGCTTTTAACACCACCATCACATTTGAACATGGGAGGCCTCCCTCCAGCAATGACTCTTCCTCTACAACATACCAAGCAGCCCATCCTCTTCTGAAAAGGCAGGGTGTGGGAAACCTGCTGGTATCTGCACGATCCCACACCTCCAACCCAACCCTCATCCAGCTGACATGGTAGGTGGTCAGGCAGAAACAGGAGAGGGGGGTCTGCATCCCCATCCTACTGTGCTTGTAATGCCTGGCCGCAGGAGATGCTGAGCCCCTCCTGTGATGGTGTCTGGGGGTCTACAGCTCTTCTGGGGCTGTTGTGACAGCCAGGACTCCCAGGGACACCACTGCAATGGGTGGTCTCTCCTTGAAAATAAACACAGGCTTTCTTCCAGCAGAAGAAACCAGTGGAGGAAACTGACCCCACGGCCATCCCACCACAGGCTCCCACTGTGACTGAATGCCTTTTTCACCTGAAGACCACTTATTTTTCTAGATTTACTGTGAATATTTAATCCCTGAAGGGCTGTTATATTTATACCTAACTCAACTACCCTAGCGTAAGGTTGCTCCGGTGTGTCCCACACATTTTTGCCAACATAAAAGACTTCTCCCCAGCTCTGCTGGAGCTCCGTACAGCAAGGAGGGTGAACGTGGCAACAACTTGGGTGAGACTTCACTTCCTTCTGTCATGTAAGTAATGAAAACAAAAGTCCTCTATGAAGCCTCAGTGCTGTCCTCTTCCACCCACCACGCTGCAGACCCCACCAAGACCTCAGAAGGAGTGAGAGCCTTCAGCACCTCACATCACTTCCACTTTTAACTAGTAATGCCCCATGCAAAGCCAGAGCACTGAGGAAACACCTCCCAGTTGTTAAAAAACAATGTGCTTATGTCTCTCTTCCAGTACCACCAGGCCAATACGCCTTGGGTGTAATTCTACTTAATTCTACTACTCCAGACTGAAACTAGCACATTTATTTAATGGGGCAGCAAAAGAAAATTCACATCCATAAATACATGAACATCTGTCGGGTACAGACAATGGAACTGTTGTGGATGATGCATGAACGGAAAACGAAAATTACGTGTGTAAATCTCTACATCTCTAAAATTAAAAAAGGAAAAAAAAAACCCAATAACTTTGCTATGTGTTCAGACTACCATGCCAGACCAGTAAGGCCAAAAAAAATCACTACAAAAACCTAATCCAGTTATTCCCAGATCTCCTGTGATGACCATCTCTCAACATCTTGCTTCCTACATCCATAGGAGTTTGATTCCTTTGATCCTTGATGCCAGTCATGAGAGCCAAGGATTTGAAAGAGATTGGCAAAATAAATCAATGAAGTGAGGAGATGAGAGGCCATGTCTCACTCTGTTGGGGAGACACTTGGCAAATGAAGGGCTGTGTACTGAGGGCTTGTGAAAGCAGATACTTTCATGCCATGTATCATCAACCCGTGGCTCACTCATTTACAGGGGACCCACTGAAAGAGGATCAATTTATAAATGGAAAAAGCACCTACAGCAACCACAGCCAGAAGAGATGCAAACCCACACAAATTTGGGTGGAAATGCAGTATTTTGAGGATCAGGTGGATTTTCCCAACTACAAATGCCATCAGTAAATAACACAAAATCCCCATACTAGGCATCAAGACCGGGCAGAATGAAAAATAACCAAGAGTAAAATTCACAGCTAAACCAACTCCTCCTTCCAATGCACCAGTTTTCCCTAAAACATCGTAAATCCCTCTTGCAGGCAGCTGGTAGCTCACACACAGCAAACCCAAGGTTGTCTCCATCAAATCACCTCATCAAATGGACCTCACTTATGTCACAGTTCTTCTGTAAAGATCAAAAGAGCACCTGGACCCATACTGAAGGATGCCCCTAAGCATATGCCCAACTCCCAGTGACAAAGGACTTAAGCCCATGATTAAGTTAAAGCAAAATACAAATATGAATATTTAAGCTAAACTGCCCCAGAGTTATTTCAGTGAATGAAGGGGGGTTGTGGTTTTATTTCGTTGTTGTTTTGTTTCTTTGTTCTTAATTAAACTGAAATCCTCTTTAGCTGTTTGAGTTATCCATGAAAAACATTTCCACTTCTCAAGAATCCTCACAGATGCTTTGATGCTTTCCAGACTACTCATGGCTTTAAAAAAGCCCTGTAAAAGCTGATGATGGCTTATTCCCAAATGACAATCACTGTTATCCTCTGAACACTTGCAGGTTCTGAAATCACACCAGATGTATATTTTCATAGCCATTAAGTGAATCTAGTTGACTTTACAGGCTGCAAAAGCTTGAAAAAGTGTTTTACAAATACCCCTTTTAAAGAGTTTGGATTTAAAAAAAACCCAAACAACTCTTATTAGCAATCCCCTTCATATGGTAACTTTCCACTCCTTGTTTTCTCTCTTTTGTACCAAGCCCCATGGATGTAATTCCAATAACAAGGACCTTACCAAGACACCCAGGACTGTTCAGCAGCCAGCAGCACGGTATCTGCCATGCTTTGGTTGCTCTGCCTCTAACCAACCATCATCCACAACTGCCCACTGCTAACAAACTGCAGGTGCTCCAAACCAGACTATTCTCAAAAGCTTCTCCTTGCAGTTCTCCTTACTATTTAACATTATTTGAAATGGAAAGACTACAGATTTAGGTCTCCCCTGGATTCCCACTACAAGTGTTACACCATGTTTCTGATGCTGTCATCTAGTTCCAGGAAGGGCGAACAGATTTGGCACCTCCAAAAAAAGAATTAAAAGCCCTGATCTCAGCAAATTATTTTTTTTTTTGTATTCTGGCTGTACTAATGATTTTTATGTACCGTATTAAAATGGAAATAGTGGGGTTTATAGAGGGGAAAAAAATAGTATCAGAAAAGATCAATAGGGGCCATGCCCAGATCCATCCGGGAGTGATGCAGGTCAGATGTTCCAAAGAAGGTGTAAGAATTTGTGTTGTTGGCAGCTCATTTGCCTTTAGGCAGAATGTTCTCCCCCACCATCACTGACATGTGGGTTTGTGCACTGACACACTCTGTTTGCAGCTTAGCAGACACAATATCCTCGTGCTGCTGACTTCTATTTATTTTCTCATCTTCATTTTTCTGGATATTCTACCAACAAAAACAAATACTTGCACCCACCATGCAAAATACCTCAACAAGAAATGAAGAAGCACTTATAGAATGAAATTAAGCAAAGGGATATACATTTTAAAGCATAATGAGAGGAAGGGGAAGATCAGAGAGATACAAAGAGGATGCTGGGTGTGGAACCATCACTCTTGAGAGACGCCAGAAGTGATGAATGAAGCCAGAACCAGACCAGACCAACCCCCCAGAGAATTCAACACAAGGATGGACAAGAGAGCCAAACAGAATTTGAATGATAAAAAAATGCAAATATTGCAGTTTGACACATGACTGCAAAAGTGGGATAAAGAACTGCTGTGGCAGGGGAAGGAAGAGGAGAAAAAAAAGAAAAAAAATTAAATTCAAGGAAGCACTATTGGTTCTCAATAGTAGATGTTATTATCTGATAGCTGTGAAACAAGTGCTGTATGTGAGGTGCACTGAGAAGCCATTCATGGCTGGACAGCTGGTCCATCACACCCATTTCAATTAGCAGTGTCAGCACAGAGACCAAGAGCTGCAACTGTACAAAGCAAATAAACTTGCATCTCTGATGCCTGTTTCCAAGTCAGGATTCAAGCACATCAGCAAGAGAGAGTGGGAGCAGCTTGTATAGCAATTACTGGTGACTGAGGATAAATCTAGGCAAGCAGTTTACTTTAGAATGCAGGTTTTCTCAATACAAAACAATCTACACATTTGTCCTGAATTCACCAAAGATCTTCAGCTGGGAAGGAAAGTGCAGAGGAAATCCAGGCTGGCACCAATCCTGTGCATGGCTCATCCCCCAATTCTGCTGGCCAAGATACCTGTGCACAGCCTGGTCCTCCCTGGGATCACAGAGTGTCCCAACTGCCAGGACTTTGGAGATGGTCCCCCTTGACAACACCTCTTCAACTAAGACACTGGCATAAAATGCCTAAATCCATAACTTACACAGGGTCTGGGATCCAGGTGGTCCCAGCGCTGGCTCAGTAGAGATTCAGTAGAGCCTGCCAAGGGGAACAAAGGGACCTGCCTGGGAGGTCACCAACAGTCAGTGTATCATGGCTCTATCATAACCAGCATTTTTAAAATATATACTTGGTTCTCACCTTTGCTTCTTAAGGAAGCCTGTAACAGAAGCAAAGATCTTGGTTTAGGCTGAAAAAAGTGTTAAATTCACCACTAAACAGATATTTTTGCTTCTTCTTAGTGAGAAAGCAGAGAGGGAGTAGTAAACTAGCTTAATTTGAATCAAAACTACTGTCCTTTTTATTTTCCTGTTCCTGACTTGAAAAATAATTTTCTCTTAAGACCTCTGGTTTTCAGTTTTGCAACTTGGAGAATCTTACAAGCAGCACATGAATTTTAAGTGACAAATACTCCTCACAATCTATCATTTCAGGCAGTACATGTGTTGCATTTTTCTATTAGTGTTTACACTGTTGCAAATCCAATCTTAAATAGCAGTATCTCATGTAGCCACTTAAAAAACCACCTGTAATACATGTTTCCTGTTACCTATATCCCTGCCCATGCAGAGGGGTTGGAACTAGATGATCTTTAAGGCCCCTTCCAACCCAAACCATTCTATGATTCTATTTTGAAAAGTCTCCTCTCACTCACAGAATGCCATTTTAAAGCAGAAAACTGGCACTAACCGGTGGGAGTCCTAGGTCTACATTTTAGAATTACTATGTAAGAAATAACATTACCAATTCTTGAAAGAAACACTCATTGAACAGTTAAAGAAGACAATAAAAGATACTGTATATGCTCTCATAAATAGTTAATTGATTGCTGGGGTCCAACGGGTCAACAGATGACTTAAAAGGATGGCTCAAAGCCATCTGTAACAGATACCACAGCTTGTATGTGGCTCTAAACTCACCACTACAAATTAATTTCTGATGCACCCTTAATAAAAGGCATGAGGTTTCTTGGTAATTTCACTTCACCCTTGGCAAAAAAAAACACAAAAACAAACAAACAAACAACAAACCCCAAAACAAAACAAAAGCCACCCAAAAAACTATTACTTGGTTACATGTAAAAGATTTGTGAATAGAAATGAGGCAAGACACATCTACTACCTCTAGATTCCCTCTAAGGCTGCTTTCATTAGCCACCTGTCAGGAAAAAGCCCCAATTCATCAGCTTCCTACAGGGGGGAAAAAATACAAGGGAAAAAAATAATCTAAAAATACACTTTGAAGCTCCTTGTTTTGCTGCTGCAGAGAGCACCAACAAAGCCCATACATCCCTCAACCCCTTGCAGAACCGGATACCAGCGAAACACCCTGGGAAGTCTCTTTTTGCTTTAGTCTGGAAGGGAGCAGCATCAAACACAGGATTATTTGCAACAGATCCCAGCACTGCATTACCAAAAGGGTCGTGTGAGCTCTGCAATATGCCCACAAACAATGCCAGCAGCTCCCAGAGCCCACAGGGGGCTCACGGCCACCCCAAACCCTGTCAGCTGTTCTCATCCTGGATAATTAAATAAAACCTGCCTGATGAAAAAGATGTGAGCCTACAGAAGGAACACATGATTTTCAAAAACCTGCTCTGAAATTTGGAGATGTTTTGAATGGACAATCTCCTTGAAAACCAGGCCATGCATCTAGGTTTCTCTGTTAAAAACTGCTTTTTCAACATCTTTACAGGACTTAAGATAAAGAGCAATACCAACCAGTAACTCCTAAAGTACTGGGGACCTGGTCACACACTGGGAGGAATCAACCTGTCCACAGACACTCCAGAATAATCCTAAGAGGCTACATATAATCCTAAATAAGAATTTGAGAGTACGTTTTTTCAGTTCATGTTCCCACATCCAAAATTTAGCATCAAGATGGGCTCAAAGCTTTGTACTTGCCACTAATAAGATACCTGACATGAAGCCTAAATTTAGGCTATTAAGAAAATCTTAACCTGAAACCAGCTTTTGGGTGAATGCTTTAAATCTTGGCCATTCCTGAGTGAGAGAAGGAAGAAGAGCCACTGAAAACCCCTTGTATGATTAGCTAATTTGCATTTAAACTTGTGGAGAAAATTCTGCAGTCCTTTTTAGGTTTATTCACTATGCCAGTTGTGAAAAATTGCACACAACCATGCCAGAAACATCCAACATCAGAAGAACACTTTAAAGAAAACGTACTCAAAGCCAGAAAAAAGCCCAGGACATCTGCGGCTCATGCCCTCTTAATGTTCGTAAGTCCTGTTGTGTTTGGTGGTCTTGAGAAGTTAACTGTGCCTACAAAAACTGCTGATCTTTGATGTACACAACTTATTACTGCCTGTAATGAAGATTCATGAACAGCACTTGGATGTACCTGCAGGCAGACCTTATGTTGAGAAGCATCGTATCCACCCAGTCATGGCTACAACTTAAATAATGCTGCATTAACTGATGGGCATGGCAATCAAGGACTACCTTTACTGAGTAGTTTTGAATGCAAGAAGAAAAAAACAGGTTGCATTGTTCTGTAAAATTCACTCTAACATCTGTTTTCATCTAATTTTCACATGGGACCATGCCAAAGATCATGGATCTGAAGTGAGAGCTATTTTTGTCTTAGGGATACACACGTTGAAGAATGGATTTGTGCATATGTTCCTGCTCCAGAAATAAATAAATGGGGGGGGAGGGAGGAAGACTGCAGCCTCCTGCCCATCACAGCCCTGAATCCACAGACTGCTCCACTCATCAGACCATTTCAGCTTTTCCATGTGCCAGCCCTTGGCTGACAGCACTGCTTGTCCACTCTGCACTACCTGAACTGCCCAGAAGTGGAAAAAAACTCTACAAAACACATATTTTAGAGTGGCAGCAAGACCCTGCAGACTCCACGCGGGCTGAGCAGAGCAGAGCTGCCCAGCCTGTTGCAGCAAGGCCCTGGTGCAGTGCATGAGGTGCAGAAGCTGCTCCATAAAGGAAAAAGGCAACCACGTGCCATGGAGCATCAGAAGAGGTGGGTTTCAGGAGAGGCAATCCCAATGTTAAAGACATTTTGCAGGATTCAAACAACAAATAAAAAGATCATTTCAGTCTGTTACTATTGCTGGACAAAGCCCATCTTTAACACTTGGAAACTTGAGCTCTTTTTTATATTGCTTCCCAACAAGCTGGATATGAGAAATGCCAAGCCAGGCAGCTCCAGCACCACTCAGCTGTAGAAACCCACAACAAAGCAACAACAGGAATTGCCAGGCAGCACCCCTGACCGTCCCTCTAGCAGGGGGCCAGTCTCAAAACACTTTCAAGCATAATCCTTCCCACTATAAAGTGTATTAAAGGTCTCTTAGCCCAATCGGTGCCATCTCTTTGATGTGCAGATCGCACCCCTTGAGGAACCCTCCTTCAACTGCAGGGAGATGCTGGCACCCGAAATGCTCACAGGGCAGACACTCCACCACCCGAGGACCAGCACCCAGCAGTGGTGGGGAGCAGAGCTGGGAAGCCCTGAGGTAGAGACATGGCCACAGCCTCTCCCCTGGGTTTTCCAGCTCTGAGCCCCAAGCCGGGCTCCTCCAGGCCCTGGCTGGTGAGGAGAGGCCTGTGCCAAGCTTGGGGGTTCAGAGGCTGGGACTCTGCCTAAGCCAGCAAGAAAAGCTGGAGATAGGGATGCTTTGGATTCCAACAGCCCCTCAGGCACCCTGCCCTGGGGCAGGGCTCTCCAAAAACACATTCCTCCACCTGGAAGCAGCAGCCCTGAGCTCTCTCCCTGGCCCTTTCTTTGCAAAGCAAGAGCTGCTCTATTCTTTCCAAACAATGTTATCAGTGGGTAGTGGCTCTCCTGCTTATCTGGCAGTTTGAGCATTACCCTGAATGTGGAAGAACTGGGCTTCGGGGCAGCCCCTCTGCCTGGGGCTCTGTAGTGGGGAGAAACCCACTCAGCTTGTGCAGGGTCTGGGCATGGCAGAGCAACCACACCTCCCAACCCGAGAATCTCCTCCCAAGGCGGCCCCTTTATATTCTCTGCAGCCCAAAACTCACTGCTGCTCGCCCCGCGGCTCCCCAGGGCTCAGTAGGGTTAGCAGGAACCACAGGGCTTCACATCCAGCTGCTCACCTTCCTGCCAACACCTGCATTCAACTCCTCTGCTGTCAGCTCTGTCCCTCTTGCATCAGACCAACCCTGCTCTGGCCCCACCTCAACTGGTGTCCTTCTGGAAGAAGGATGTGATCCCAAAACCTCTGCCAAGATGGGCAGGACATCCCTCCTCTGGGGTCAGCTGAGGAATGTGCTGCCCAAGAGCAGCATCCCCCTGTAGCCCCTCTTCCTTAGGGCAGTCCCTGTCCTCCAGGGAGGCTGGGACAACAGTGAAGGCTCTTCACCCTCACATACCATGGACCAAAGGGCAGCGGGACAAAAAGGCTCTGTTGACCCCTGGATAGAGGCAGGAAAGCAGAGATGCACATCCCATCCCAGCACAGGCACCCAGAGGCACCCACCCAAGCGAGAGAGCCACAGCTGTGCAGCCACTGCCAAGAACCACAGCTCCCAGCACGGTGTGCTTAATGTGACCTGACACCTGCAGCAACCACTTCAGCTTCATCTGCTGCATTACACAAGGCAGATGCCCTCAGGACTCCAGCAACTCCTGCAGCAGGTTGCCTGTCTGTGCTGTCTGTCTGTCCTGCCCTGCCCTGCAGCACTGGGCACTGCAATGCAGCCACCAACTCATCATTGGTGCCCCAAACCACTGGAAAAAGCCAGCTCCCACCATCACCAGATCTTTGCACCACCACTACACACGTGCATGACCACGACAGGTCAGGCACCATGTCCAGGCAGAGCCTGCCAGGACAGCCAGCTGCCAGAGGGAATGCTTCCAACCACCACTTTTTTGGAGATCAGCACTTCTGCACTGAAATCTTGGTTTCCACCAGCCCTCCAGCAGAGACCTCAGCCTTGCAAGAATTTCTCTAACACACCAACCACTACAAAAAACACACAATGTAACCAACCAGGACAGAAGCCTGAAGAGACACTGTAAAATTGATTAGTCTTCAAAACCATAAAAGACAATCCAGCTGTGTTCCTCTTATTTGCATAGAAATGCAAGAGGCAGGGCTCTTTTTAAAATTAATTTCTTTTTTTAAATTTTATTTACTACAGCCGAAGTTACTCTGGATGACAATTAAGCCCATTATCCAAATCTGTTATTTGCAATCACCCCAGTGTTTTTTTTCATAGCCTATGAAGAAGAAAAAAGGAGAGGAAAAAAAAAAAAAAAAGGCAAATCCCAGTAAGTGCTATTTTAAAATGAAATCCACAAGTTTATCAAGAGCTCAGGAGACTGTTTGAATTATTCAACCTTCTGTTTCAAGACCCCAGCACAGGACTCAACACAATTTCCTTTCAAATCAACAGCAATTTCAAGTCACCCCACTGAATATGAGCTTAAAGTTAAACACTGGCCCAAATGTTCTGCCAGACCCTTGGTGTAAGTGTAGGAGGGCAAGAGAAAACAAAGATTTAAATGTTGGCTAGTGCTGTTCAGCAAAATCACTGTCAGCAGATACTTTTCAGTTCATAGAAAACCCAGTGGAGGAAATTTAAAACAATAACTAACTTGGAGGCGTGGTTCAGAAACACTGCAGAAGGAAAACCATAACATGATGTAACCCATGGGATTGTTCAATGTAACCATTAAGCTGGGTGCTTACAGCATCTCACTGCAGACCAGGTCCTTTTGGCTCCATTTTAAAACTGACCCACAGTTTTCACGGATGCTTTGTCAAAACTACCAAGAATGACTCATTTTAACAGCTACATGACTCCCCTGCTGTAGATGCCTGCCCTGCTAGAGGCTGTTTGCTGTAGATGCCCTGCACAACAGTACCCTAACCCCGGGTTCCACAAGAAGTCCACTGCAAACAACAGCTTTTCATGCCTGGGCACCGCAGATGCCAAGAGTGAAACTTCAGCAATGTCATCATGATGCAAGACCTTGTGACCATGTCCCGGTTCTACCTTTACATTTGTCACCCTAAGAAGCAAGAATTCATAAACCCACCACACAAAGGTTCCCAGCCCCTACTTTTCATGGTGGCAAAATTACATATATTTAAAGAGGGTAAACAAGGTTTCTCCAAAGAAGGAGTAAGGTCATGCTCCCAGCTAAAGCCATGTCAACCTGCACTTGAATCAGATTGGGTTTTTTTAGCTTGTGTAGATGAGCTCTGACCATCTCCAGTCTCCCTGCCACCCTGTTCCTGACTACCCTTGCTGTGACCACTTCTTTCTTAGCAGCTCCCTGACAACGCTTTTGCTAAGAAGCTGGAGTGAAATGCAGGAGAATGAGCCCTTCTCATTCCCACTGCAATCGTATCTCCCTGTGTGCTAATTTGTAAATTAGCCAGAAAAGAAGGACAGACTTGGGGCTGGAAGTTGCTTTATTGTCATTTTTCTGTCCTTTGGGCAGGACGGGCAGCACCAATGTTGCACATGTTCAGACAGAGCCTCAGAAGCACACAAACCTTTGGGCTTTTCCAATGTGCCTGTATTTATAATGCTGTCTGATAGGGAAGAAATCCACTAGCTGTATTTTGGGGGAAAACAGGAGCAATTCATGCCTCATGCACAGCTACACCACCAAACAGCACCATGCAGCTGCATGGCATGTGGACAGGCACTGGGCATCACTGGTGGTGCCAAGCCCAAGCTGCAGACATCCTTCTTATTCCCCAAAGCCTCTTTGGTCTAATCACAACCCTAGCCGACTTGCTTAACACCACTATCATCAAGGACCTTTAACAAGCACCAACAATCCATAAATCTGCTTTTTATGGCATGGCAGAAGCCTAATTACACACAATTAAATTCTGTCAAAAATTAAAGCCCACACACTTGCTCTACAATTGAAATCAGCTCTTGTAGGTACCAAACAAAAGCAATGCTAACATTTCAATGATACATTGGCAACACAGCTGAACCAGGTTACTGACCTTTAACAAATCAAGGGCATTCCTTACTCTTCAAGTTCCTTTCCTTTATTGTCTATATATGCTAAGTGTTACAAATACAGGCACTTTGATCCATGCCCTGAATCATGAACACAGGAGTCCCAGGCATTAATGAGACGCAGCTCAAATACCTATTAACTCCATATTACATGTTTTTATTCTGCTGGAATCCCCTGCTTCTTTCTCCAGCATAACACATTGTTGAACCTCTCTACAGAGGTCACTACAAGCCCCTTTATTCTTGTGACATCACCTTTAATGAAGACTGAATATTTTAAATACAAGTCACATGTTTAATGTTTACAAAAACAATCACTGTACATGAAACACAACCTGTGTGCAAGGTGGGATGAGATCTGTGCAAGATATGCACTAGGGTGGGAAACGAAATCTAAGGCAACGACATTTAAGGTATTTGGGGGTTTTTATTACAGGAGGAAGATCATTTTAGAAAAATACTAATATTGTGCATTAGGAGGGAAGGAATGGCAAGTTTGTGGCTGTGGTACTTCCTACCTGCCCAGGGGGAGGTCTGTCAGACCCGGGGAACAACAATGATACAGCGGAAACACGGACATAGGGAAAAACAGCAGAGCAGGTACCCTGAGAAGATGGCAAGAACCCTAACCCAGGGGATCTTTTTACAGCTTAACACACAAATATTGCTGCTAGATGCTAGAATTTTAATTACGTGCATATATGTAACAAATGGATGAACATGTATGATGTCCAACCCAGGCAGCATCCCTTTACATACCTGATCTGTGCTTCTTCTAAAACACTTGCACTGAGGAAGGTTCTCGAATAATATGGGAAAAATGGAGGCAGCAACTGAAACAAGTTCCTCTATGCATATGGGCTAAAAAAGCTTTTATCTATCCCTCCTCCTGCTCTCAGAGCTAATACCAAGTCTAAGGAGCAAAGAAACCCTGAGCTCAAGAAATAAGGGCTGGGGTGGATCTAGCCAGCAGCACAGAACTGCTTCATCCACCATCAGTGTCCCCAGGCGCACACACCCAGGTGCCTGGACTGGCCACAGCACCCAGTGCTGCATTTGGGGAGGGGGTATGGAGGCTGCCTTGGGTGACCTATACATGTTGGGGACAAAAAAAGGAAAAAAAAATCCCAAACCAAAACCAGGCCTGGCTTTGTGCCTGCTATGGCTGAAAAGGAGATGCCTTCTGGCAACTTTGGAGCTTGCTCAGTGCTGCTGACGGGAGGAAAAGGCGCCAGCAGCAGGGAGCAGCCATGTTCCCCCAGCAGGCTGGGGAAGGCTCCCTCTGGGGAATTCACACTCACCTGGTGGTTTCATGTAATATTGCTCAATATCGGACATGTCCGTGTGCAGCGCACAATCGAGATAGTGCAGGATAACTTTTCTACTGAAGTAGTACCTCATGCCCATCAGAAAGATGGGCAAATATTACTATGGAGATAAGGAAGAGAAATAAACGATACCTGTCAGAAAAGAGAATTTAGTGTTGATTTCGGAATACAAACTCATTATTAAGAACAAAACAAGCACAGACAAAAATAACACATTTGCAGCACAAGACAATGCACGCTCTGGAGGTAACTCTGTTCAGTGACCTCACCGCACGCAGAAAGAACCCTCGAGAAGTTTATGGGGCACCTGGAGAGAGCCGGTGGGTGGGGAGGATGCTGCCGGGCCACGGCAGGTTCCCCCGAACCCCCCCAGGCTGGGGCGGCTCAGCCCGGCGGCGGGCAGGGCTCCCC
>NW_009953655.1:2961599-2962170 GCF_000747805.2 Chaetura pelagica | reverse complement strand
CGCGCCGCGCCCCCGGGGCCGGCGGATCCGCGGCTCCTCCCGCCTTTCCGACCATTTTGTGAATACCCAGGGGGTGGGTAAGAAAAAAAGGGGGGAAAAAACCAAGCAGTAGCACGACAAAATGAAAACACCCGCCACCCCCTCCCCCAAAAAGGGAGCAGATACTCACCCGCCAGCAGCCCGTAGAGCAGCTGAGTGAGGGGCTGCTGCTTCAGCCCCCTGAACGCGGTATTGGGGATCCGCTCCATGATACCCTCGTAAAATATGCGGCGCACCACCTCCTGCTCGGAGGGGTGGAATTCGCGGATATACACGTTGTCGCGCCGGGGCTCCTCTTTTGGGGAGCTGAGGGGAGCTGGAGGGGAGGACGGGGAGCCCGCCAAAGAGGGCCACATTTGGGAGGAGGAAACAATGATCGTGTCTTTTTTGGATCCCGGGATTGATTCATGATCTTCCGCCACAATCTTGGTCTCACAAACCATCTTGGGAGACAGACAATGCATGCAAACCGGCCGCGGGGAGGGGGCGGAGGAGAAAAATGGGAGGGGGTGTGAAAGAAAAAAATAATAAA
>NW_009953655.1:2926112-2960699 GCF_000747805.2 Chaetura pelagica | reverse complement strand
AGCTTCCCGCCGCCGGCCCCCCCTCTCCCTCCCTCCTGTGAGGTGCACCCCCCGAGAGCTTCATAGGTGGGTCCCCCTGCCAGGCGGCACCCGCGCAGCCACCCCCGCGGGGTGCTTCCCCTGCAAGCTTCACCTCTGCGTTCCCTTGGGACGTGCGCCTTCTCTGCGAGCTTCAGCTGTGCCCCCCCTGCCAGGAGGCACCCTTGTACCCACCCCCTTGTGAGTTAGAGCCCTGCATCACCCTGCCAGGTGCAGCCCCCTACGAGCTTCACCCCTGCGTCCCCCTGAAGATGCACCCACCGGTTGGTGAGTGCAGCTGTGTCACTGGCACCCTGCCGGGCTTGCTGCTCCAAGAGCTTGTGGAAGGATGCATGTGGGTCCTCAGGAAGATGGACAGTCACTGAGTCTTCACTTCAAGCTGAAGCTTGATCCCACTGGGGTGATTTCATTTCGGTTTCGTTGCTTCACTTTTCTACAAAAAATTGTTCAGGAGTAAGAGAAGAGAGAGGGGGAAGGATTAGGTAAGGGCTTGGAAACCTTCCCACCCAGAGGAGTGGTGCCCGCACCCCACGGGCCCGTGCTGCACTGGGTGCCTCTGGTGAGAAGCTGCTCCTCAGGCAGCTGTGGGACCTGCTGGTGGTCAGACCCTGCAGCGCTGCCGGGCTGCTCCGAGGGGCCGGCTCAAGCGCCCGGAGTTCCCATTTCTAACGAGCTTCTGCAGCTGCAGCCAGAGCAACCCCTGACTCCCAAAGTCTGTGACTGCCTGAGCCAGAGATTGACATCGACAACTATAAAAAAACTGCACAGCACAGGTACAATGGTGGCCTTCCTGCTTGGTTGATGCGTTGGCAAAAATTGCATTTAATGAGAGTGGAGCCTCCCACGGGAAGGAGATTCCTCCACAGGGAAAGGCGAGACATACAGCATCCCTATGCCCCTCTGTCACGTCTTGCCTCAGCAAGGATCAGCTGGACTTCTGCACTCAGGGGATACCTGGTAGCTCCAAATTCGCCAACACAAAGGCAGAGAGGCTGTGGATGGGGGAAAAAAAACAATCAGGGCAGTGTTGGCCTTTGAATTCTGAAAGCTTCAGGCCGAAGACAGGTTGATGTTTCAAAAATGTAATTGTAATAATGCTTCGTTTCCATATGCCTGGGTTAAGCAGGCATTTATTTTTGTTTGATCCTTTCTAGTCAGATGTGTTGCTTATTTATGAAATAACTGTAGTAATAAAACCAGCCCATTCCTTAAAAAAATAAATATCCCACTGCAGTTACATAAGAGCTGGGGGAGCTCCCAGTTCCACTCCTGGGCTGTGGCCCTGAGTGTTTGCAGATGAGTTATCTTTAGAAAGGCACTGGATGCTTGTTTAGTATTTACGCTGCTGTGTTTGAGCATCTTATGAGCAGTAATTGATGTCCCCTGTTCCCCCGGGGTGAGTGGGTACCATCATCCTCAGCCACAGAGAGGGGACCGAGGCACAGGGGAGTGCAGTGATTTATGCATCATCATGCAGTAACTTGAAGAAGACACAGGCACCGGACCAGATTTCCTGAGTCCTTCCTCGCTGTCTGAATGCCAAACTTTGCCTGTCTTACTGCAAAGCCAATATTTCTGCTCTCTCTGTAAATGGGGGGGAAGGGGAGGTTCTGGGGGTGCTGCTGCACTGTGGAGAGAAGGGATGGGGAGGGAGCTGGCAGCCCTGACTGACCACAGCACATGTCAGTGAAAATCAAGGGCCTCACTGAAATCAAACTGCGAAAGCCCATCAGGTTCACAGACGGCAGATTTGAGCCCCTGGAATAAAAAGGATATTGTTAACAGCAGCTTTCTGGCAAGGCAACTGCTCTGCCAGGAGCTTTCAGTCTTTTAAGAATGCAGTTGTCATCCCAAGTCACTGAGGATTTTGCTCTTGGGTTTACTTCTGCTCCTTCAGGACCTGATTGTAAATCTCCTACATGCCATGACCGACCACTGAACCTCATGGATACAACTAATTTAATTAAGATGGACAGTTCAGAGTTTGAATTTCATGCCAGTGCTCTCTGCAGCTCTCACTGCTCAGGGTAAAGAAAGAGCTTGCATAACTGTTCCATCTATTGGTATGGCTGGGAAAAAAATACTGGTTGGGCAGATTGTGTGCCTCTGGGGCTGAGGAAGTTTCAGCATTTCAGTAAGAAACAGACTTTGCCTTCAGCAGGTCTGCTTTAGGCTGACTTTGCTTTGGATTAGCACATCAAACCAGTAAACCTTGGAAATGTCGTTACTCATCTTGGGTTGGGGGGAGCCACTCCCGTTTGTGTGTTGTAGGAAGCACTGGGCAGACGTACAACAGAATTGCTGCTGCCCCTGCTGGGAATCTCACACTCTGCTCTTGGTCTGAAATTGTAGGTTTTCTGTCCAACCCTGGGCTTTGAATGACTTGATCTTCCAACTGGAGCTTGCTGTAACTCTTGAAGCAATGAGATCTGTGTGACTCCAAATGAAGCAAACAATTTGGGAGGAGCAGTTACTCTTGCAGAGCATCTATACGTAAGGAGCAGGGAACTTCGAGGCAGGTCCCCTGCAAACCTCCTTGACCCACTGCTCAGAATCTGCTGGGCAAGGAGAGAGGTGCTGCTGGCACAGGCCCTTGTGCCACAGCACCATGATACTGACCCTGTCTTGCTTCTGCAAAAGCAAGAAGCAGCCACAACCCATTGTTCATCAGGGGCTGTATCAATCAACCTCAGCAATTAACTGGTTGACAGCAAAGGCTGCCCCAGGTTATATTAATGCAGCAATTCCGGAACAGCTCTTCCCAGCAGGATGAGGCTGTCTGGCAGGGGTGGCTTCCACTCTGTCCTTTGCAATGTCTCCATCAGTGAGCAAGGAAGTAAGCTATCCAGATTTAAAGCTTTTCTTCTCAACTGTCTCCAGGTTCTCCTTAACCTGGACCTTGATCCTTCCAACTGTTTTCTCCACACTTGACCAGAGATGCCTGGAGCTGGCTGAAGATGACCCAGCACCTTTGGCTCTTTGGCTCCAGCAGCCTCCCACCCTCCCTGTTTTTTGCTGGGCTGGAAAAAAGTAAAAGCCTCTCTGTTGAGTGCAGATGTGCATATGAATGTGAGGCATTTGCCTAATAAATACCTTCCTAAAGGGAGATTAATTAGCATCCCAAGATTTGCTCTCACTGCTCCCTCTGACTGCAGCAGCTCTGCAGCAGCTGGTCTTCTGGGCACTTATTTCACACTGAGAGCGGGTTGCTGGCCCCCTTCCCGACGCACAGACCCCTGAGGCTGAGGATTTACAGCTCCTTAGCTCCGGAGCCACTGGCAGCAGCACCCGCGAGTCCCGGCACACGCGTTCCCTGAGCGCCGGGGCCGTCGCAGCGGTGCGGGCTCCCTCCTCCGCGGCTGCATGGGTGCCACGAGTAATGAATCACTATCAAACCCGACGTGCCAAATTACTTCCAACTTGTAAAACTCGGTAAATCAGTAACCAGGGGTCAGAGGTGGCATCCGCTGACCGGCCTAGACCTCTGCCAGCTGGACCTCAGCGTCGGGGCTGGCTGCCCTCGCTGCTGGCACTGTGAAGGGGGAAGACCATCCTCTTCAGAGGCACTGGAGCCTTCCAGCCCAACGGGGACCTCTAAAACAGATCAGATTAATCATATGCTAACACTGGTTGGGCTTGTCTATAAAGAGAGAGCCGGGTGACTAGCTCAGCTGTAGAAGTCTCCCTGGGGGACAGCTGAAGATGAATCTCTTCCTACAACCTTTTTGGGTTGAAAGAATGTTGTGGGTTGTGAATACAATCCAAACGTTTCCCAAAGAGCATACATAGGCACAGCTGGCTTTATCCTCTTCTGAGTGATGGCTTTGGAGCTTGTATGTACATTTAATGTACAGTAACATCTGTGACAGATGTTACATAAGAAACTCCACTTTAGTGACAGGAACAGTAAACTCTGAGCTATCAGACCTACCCAGTGATTATTTGGAGATTTATCTTGAGCATCTCTGTGCAGCCGTGAGGAATACTTTCAAATTAGCAGAGGTTCTACATCTTCATTTAAGGAGTAGTATTTCCTGACACTAAGTGCAGTGGCTTGGGGAGACAACACACCTCTCTTCTTGTTAATATTACTGCTGCAAGCTGGGATTAAAAAAATTAAATTTAATTTTTGGTCAGCTTTTACCTTCATTTTAATTAGTTGTAGGAGACAGGGCTGTGCATGTGGAGCAAGGCTCTGTGACACAGGGGGAGGCTCTGCAGGGGTTGTGTTGGGAACATGATGCCATGAAGGAGGGACCAGGACTAAATATTGCCTGAGAAAAACTGAGGGCACAATAGCTCTTATGCACATGGGAATAACACCGGTGGTGTGAGCCAGGACACACTCATTTCTAGGCATTTTGGTGCAGAACTTTGCACCTTCTTGGTAAATTAGCAACACATCCTGGGAAAAATACCTGTCTCCACAGCTAGTTCCTTCTCTTGATGTTAATAACCCAAATTTTTGGCTACCTGCTTGGGTCAGCAGGGTAACACTATTGCAAAATTTGCTGCATCATGAATGACTCTGTCAATGTGTATCCATCTTTGCTAAGGAAGAAGAGAAGAACAGAAGGTTAATGACTGTACTTTTGACCAACAGCTACTTTGCTGGCATTTTTAACAGCAATTCTTTAACGATTGCCAAAGTAGGGCTGTAGCCTTAGGATCTTCCAAGCAGGCTGAGAGCACTTGGATGAGCAGCATGTTATTTATCCCTCTACATGACAGGCGCTGCAGCCTGACAGCAGGCAGGGGGTGAAGGAGTTTGAAAGGACCCAGGGGAGGCTACAGGAGGAAAACAGGTAGAAAACTGCAGCAGAGAAGAGATGAGGATATCCTGTGAGGGAGGGTGAGGGAAATCGGATGTCAAACCAGCCACGGGTGGAAAAACCTCAAAACACAACTAACAAATGCCCCAGCCCAAGCTGAGCTCTGCCATAAGGCAGAAAAAGATGAAGAAAGGTTAATTCAGGGTTTTTGGCTACATTTGGGAGTTGGCTCCGCTGCTGAGCAAAGGGCAGCGGCATTTTTGGCTTGGCTTACAGGGCTGCCCTGTTATTACTTGCAAGGGTCAGTGAGTGCCCTGAACTCCTCCAGCAGCAATGTGTGTGTTGCCTTGGGGGAGGCAATATATATCATCCCCTGTATGGGCTGGGCTCATGTTAGAGCTGATTTTACACTGGTTTTTCCAGCACTTCATCCAGGCTGGCATTTTCCTTTCCTTGCATAATGCCTTCCAGCAAGGAGCTGAGGCAAATTTTCAGGTATTTCCAGTTTTCCTGCTCAAGGATGCCTCCAGGCCCCAATACTGCAGGTCCTGGGTCCTCTTCCCTCTGCACAGGGGTGAGGGGATGCTTGCTCTGGGTGCCACTGAGACCTGGGCTCTTCCTGGAGAAGGAGGCAGAGAAAGGCATCAGCATGACCCCCACTTCACTATCTGTGGGGCCTCAAGCTCTTAAAATCCCACTTCCCACAGGTGTCTGACAATCGCTTTCCTTCTCTACAGAGATGCAGATGCTGTTGAGCACAGCAAACTACTCAGGACAGGCGTGGGCACACGGAGAGGTGTTGGGCACCATCAGCTGGGGTCTGCCAAGGGGATTTTGGGGAGTTGGGGGTTCAGATGCACTCACTCCCTGCAAAGAATGCACTGGACTTTTGATCATGGATGGTTTCACCCCCAAAGCTCACAACTGGGACAGGAGGAGAGCCCTGCTGGAGCAGTATGTGGTCACACATCATTGTTTTTCTGAATCAGATGAAGAACTGCCTGGAGAACAAGGAGTCTCCTTTTTCCTAGGGTAGGCAGAGCTGTGAAACCTGTGAAATGTAGACATCCAGTGGCATTTACACAATGGTGAAGTTTCTTTATTTATTCTACTGCTCAAATTCACAAACCGCATAGTCTTACCCCATGGCATCCCAGCCCAGAACGATGAGCACAGCCTAGCACCCTACAAGAGGCCAGGGCAGGGAAGAAGCTTTCCTGCAGTCATGGCTGGATAAAGCTGGGCTGGAGCACAGGCAGTGTGAGCCACCCTGAGCCGTTGCTGTGTCCCCACACCTTCAGTGCCAGTGCTGAGCCTCTGCTTCCATGTCAGACAGCTGCTGTGTTGTGCCTGTCTGTCAAGCTGAGAAAGAGGCTGAGAACTCTCCCAGAATGAAAACCACTGTGCAAACACACACTCCATTATCCTGTGGCTCACAAGTGTGTTTGAACTTGATTAAAAACTAAGTCAGGGCAACTGATGCAGCAGGGGCCAGGGAAGCAACAGTGTGGATACAGGTAAGAGCTGCAGGACCAGAGTTGCAGGAGCTGGATGACAGCAAAGTCTTTAGAAAGCAGGAACCCACGGCCCTGGAAAAAATGAGCCTTACAAGTAAGAACCCCAGCATCGTGCTGTCCCTGAGCCCAGCCAACCAGGGAAAGGAAGAAGGTTTGCACGTCCTGAAGATCAACAGCTGAGCTGGAGTGAGGATGAATTAACTCCGAACTTGGGAGAGCTGTGAGCAGCTCCTTGGAAACACAGAGCAGGAATCTGCTGCCGGTGAGGTTTCAGCTGCAGAAGGTGCCTCCTGGGTGGAGGGGAGCCAGATTAGCCATCCTCTTGATTTTCCTGTTTTGCAGTTGGATTTTGGCCCTGCCATGGAGCCAAAGCCCCGGAGCTGCCCTGGGACGCTCAGATGGGAGCAGAGCTGCTCTGTGGGCTCTGCTGCTGTCTCGGGGAGGTAGGTGCGCGGTCCCCCCGGTGCTCGGGGAGGGGTTTATCCTGCGCTCTGAAACCCAGTACCGCGATAGGAGAAAGCAAATGCACACAGACCTCCAGTGGCTCTCCCGAGTACTGCACTGCATTCTCACCGCCGCCCCAGGGAGCGGGACCTCGCCTGGGGCGCCCCTGCTCCCCGCCACTGCACCTGGGTGAGCAGGAGCTCACGTACTCAGTGAGCAGAAGCAAAAGATAGGGAAGAGATCCTCCCCTGCCGCCTGCTCTAGCGGCCAGCGCCCCAAGCGTAAGGTGGGCTGAGGCTGCGGGCTGGGCTTCGTGTCTCGGGGAGCAGGACGTGCCCCCCGTGCGGCGGGGCTGCCCCTCGCACTGCCGAGCTGCCCTTCCTGGGCTCCACCTGCCTTCTGTGGCCCAGAGCCTGCAGCTTGCACAGCAGGGTGCTGGTAGCCGTAGGTCCTGGGAAACGGGTCTGTTGTGCGTCTGGGGCCTGGCATGGGCTTAGCATGGTTGCTGACAGCCCCAGTGGGCAAGATGGAGCTGGACTGCAGGTGAGGCACGCAGGGATTTCATTTCCCAAGCTTGACCACGTGTTTTCTTACAAGGAGGCACCAACGCTCAGGAATGCTCAGTGAAAAACATACTGAAGGGCCAGAAAAGGTCTGGCTTAAGGACTAATATGGTGTCACCAGGACAAGCACCGCTTATAACCTACAGCCTGCAGGAAACAGTGCAGCACAGAAATTGCACTCCCCTCCTTCCTTCCCTCCCTGCCTCTTTCAGACACACCGAGACTTTCCTATACCATCCTCCCTCCTGGTGTTCTCATCCAGGCCGACAAAAGGCCTGAACTCATTATCCTCATGTGATCTCACCAAAAGTCTTCTAACAACCACCAATTCATACTCCCCAACTGCAAATAGCTCCATAAGAAATGGTAGCACTCTGTGTGCCAGTCTGCTGCTCCTGGGGGGGAAGAAACCATTAATAAAATAAACCCCTGTGTTTTGGTGATCATTTCCCAGGTTCAGCAATGACCAAGAAAATGATGTGGATTTTTTCTTTCAGGACTGCTTTCTATCGCATGGGAAAGCTGCTTTTCCTTAGCATAGTTTATTAGTCCCAGCCTCCTGTATTGCATGGTTTCTTCTGACAGCCCCAGTGTCCATTATCTTGCTCTCTGCAAGAGGCAGAGTCAGCTCAATACTCAGGACAAATGTTTTAGAGCCAGCCTCCCAAAGAGGTACCTTGTGTGGCTTTGACAAACAGGTTTTATAAGGGAAAAACCAAGAGCAGCAGTGATTGAAGAAGGGGAAGATCAGAGGATTGAGTTCAAGGCTTAGCATCTCATTTCAGCATGTCTGAGTAAGGATTGAAGCCTGGTAAGAAAAACCTTCCTGCTGTCCCCCATCCACCTGCTGGTGCTTCCCAGGGGAATTTCTACCAACTGCTTCAAAATTCAGTTTCTGTGCTAGCAGCAGCACATTGGGCCTGGCAGGAATTGCTTTGCCAGATGACCAGCTGCTTGTTGCTGCAAAAGCCACTGGTCCGTGGAGCGGGGATGATGCCATTAGTTGTGGGGCTCCCAGAAGCCCCAGGCTTTTGGGCCAGCACCCGTCCCATCCCACATCTGCCCAGTTCCTGCTGGATCCCCTCAGCATATGCTAGGGTGCCCAACCTAGCAGGAAAGGTTTCTGGGGACCACAGGCTCCCTTTCTGATGCTCTTCTGCTGCTCCCTGACTACCCAGTGCTATTTCCAGCACATCTCCAGAAAATAGCTCACTCCCCCTGACATGACTGGCTCTCCACAGCAGGGAGCAAACTCAGCAATTTACCAAAGGGATTCTGATTCTTATTTTAGACGTCTATTTTGGCCTCCTTTTTCTTTTTAAATTTGTTAAGTTAATCCCTCTTACAGCTCTGGGAACGAGGTGCTGCCACTGCAGCGTCTCAGCGCCCGCAGAAGAATTACTGGCTTCACAGCCCCCATCCTGCAAGCTGCTTTCCTCACCTTGCCCCCATGTGCCTCCTTTAATTTGGACAATAAAAGATGCTCTGAGTTAAGCAGCTGTTGTTTTGTTTGTTTTGTTAGTTTGGGGTTGGTTTTTTTTCACCTGCAAACATCACCATCTCTTAAAGAACAGCCAAGAAGAAATGCAAATCTGGGTTTTGGCATGCCTGGTGGCAGCAGTGATGTTGTTGGGCCTGGGACTGAAAACTGCAGAGTCCAAACACAAATCGAAACTGTGGGTTATATCCGTTACCTTGCAATCTGCTCCGTCTCCACATCCCTTGTTACAAATGGCCCTTCCCAAGATCACAATTTGCTGTGAGATCTGCCTTGTCTCTGCCATGTGTGGAAACCTGGTCACCAAAAAATCTGTGTATAACATCTGTGGGGCATCTCAGTTTCAGTGGACAGGAAGAGAGTGATACACTGTGGTCATGCGAGTCTCTTTTCAGTTGCTTCAGTACATCAACATGCAGCTACAACCAACCCAGGCTTCATCTGTTATTCCTGCAATGCCAACTATGTCTCATCTTGACACATTTTCTATTAGATCCAGCTGTTCTGGCTGATATGCTATTGACCTTTTCAGCTGGTTCAGCATTTGGCTACCAGGAGGTCATCGGATGCGACTTTGACACAGGCTCAACGCTGACATCTATTTTACTGGGGTGAGGAAGGATTTCACCCACCTGTTCCAAGCCCGAGCACCTTGGAAGATCAGCTGGCCCTCGCTCACCAACACGAGGTCACCACTGTGTCTGCAGACTTCAGGCAGTGTCAATAAATCAGTCTGGCCCTCAAGTTTCAGTAAACTTAACTCATCTGGAAAGTGCAGCTCAGCGGCTCATGCTTTGGCTCTTGGAAACCACAGGTTTGAATCACAGCAGGACCAGGTCGTGACTTCAGCTTTGTTAGGCAGGAGGAGATGCCATAGTGATGCACGTGCTAAAAATACCTACTAAGTATCATGTAGCAGCTCTGCTCCCTGGGGAAACATGGCCAGGGCTTGGGAAAAGGGAGAGGACAGAACAGCAGGGTGAGAGACTGACCAAGACACGTAACAGCAATACAGGAGATAAGAAGTAAGCAGAGGATAAAATGTTGGGATGCCACATTTCGTAGAATGCTTTTTCTAGTGGGCAATGATTTCTCAAAGTAGCTTTATCTTTTATTTTTGTCCATCTATTTGCCCATGTTCAGCCCTTAAAACGGAATCTCTGTTGAGATGTGGCCAGAAGTTATCCAGATTTCCTTCACCAAGTAAGGAACAAGTATTCCCAAACTATTTCCAGTCAAAGTTAGTCTCTTATGACATTAAAAAAACTTAGGAGATGGAGATTCTGCAGCTTTTTTCAGTAACTTAATCTCCCGGTGTTGAAATCTCCTTTTAGTTACTCCTTGTGTCTAACATGAGTCATTTTTGCTGGATATTACTCCATTTACCTCTTGTCCCCTTTCCAAGAGCTGAGGGACAACAACTGATCACCTCCTGCTTTACAGCAACCTTTTATGTGTTGCTAGACTATTTTCTTACAGCTTTTTAACCTCCTTATGTAGACTAAACAAGGCTGATTCCTTCAACTTTACCCACATTTTTCCAACCATTTGGACTTAATTTAGAGCATAAGGCTTGGCTGGTGTGCCTAGATTAAGACAGAGCAAAAAAAAACCCAGAGCCCTCCTCATCATTTCAGTTGTGCTGGAAAAATTGTCAAAGCGGATGCATCTACATACATTGTATGGCCTTTGTTGGTGCTGCTTGTGGTTGAAGCATCACAGGGAAGACAACCCAGTCCCTTCTGCATAAGTTTTCTAGATAAGGGTCAGCTGAAACCCAGAGGTTCATCTCTTTGTTGCAACCATGGTGGTTCCAGCGTATTTCTGCCTGGGTTCCTAGTGGCACTGCCACTGCCTGACTTCTCCAGGAGTCTTGCTGGGGGGGCAGACACAACCTGTGCCTGTGGCTCTGAGCTTTCTTCTGCTTTTGGCTGCTTCTTATGGACAGGATAGGAAGTGGAGCAGAAACTCTCCTGTAAGGCTTTTGCTTTGTCTTTGTTCAGTGCAGAAGCCCATGCAATGCTCCTGCAGCAAGGCAGCCCAGGCTGGTTGTGCATCTCGCTGTGGGGACACCCATCCCATGCTCTGTGCACCCTCACCAAGACCCTTCTGTGCTACAGCAGATCTCTGAGAAATGCCATGAGCTTTTAACAGTCTTGCCTGGATACCCTCCTCCTGCAGGAACAGAGTTATCTATCTGTAGGGAGAAGATTAAAATCTTCATGGAATCATAGAACCATTTTGGTTGGAAAGCATCTTTAAGATAATCAAGTCCAGCATCTCCCCTTGGGTTTTTCCCACAGGATTCCTTTCCTCTTTCTAAGGGGGAGTTTCTGTGACTGGTGTGCCATCATAGGAGTCCACCCGTGCCAGATGTCCTGCACCTTCTGGGAAAGGGAGGACTAGAGAAGGAAAAGCAAGACAGCTTTTCCAGACACCCAGACAGCACATTGCTATCAAGGTAAGGTTTGGTTTCCTTATGGTTGGGTCTGCACTGAAGCCTCCTTGGGTCCCCAGTGCTGAGGAAAAGTTTTTCAAAATTCTTCTTTCAAACTTCTGCTTTTTATAATCCCCTGCTTGTCTCAGAGACCCCAAAGAGGTCCATGTCCTGCACAGGGGCCTCCCTTGGTGACTTGTGGAAGGTGTATGGTTGTTTGTAGGCTGGAGGGACACACTGGGAATAGCACGTTGAACTGGTTTTGCTATCTCAGTGGGACTGATTGTGGGGAACAGCTGGTCTGGCCAGGACTGAATTGTGATAGTGAGATGCCAGATGAGTAAGACTAAAAAGAGCGGTCCTGACTTGCTGCTCCCTTCAAACAGATCAAACCAAAAATGACCCCAAGCAACTCACTGGGGTGAGAGGCAAATGAGAGACAGTGCCTTCATTTTAAAATGGCATCTGAGCCCACAGGAAAGGACCTATTCAAAGGACCCAGCACCCTGGCTCTTCTGTGCCCAGTCCTGATGCTCAGCAACTCCCAGGATTTTTGACTCTACCACTAATAATGGTTGGGTTTTCTACCAGAGTCAATTCCTATTGTAAATCCCTGATGTAAATCCTTGTAAAAACTGTGCTGGGCAGAGGTCCAACAGCTTCCTGCAGGGACCTCTGCCTCCTGACTCTGGGGGATGGACAGCAGGAGACACTCTGGGGCTTCTCACCTCAAAGCACTTTGCAAAAATCCACCTCTCCTGAGCCAGCCTTGGCTTGCTGTGTGGCAGAGAGCAAACCCTCAGCCACCAAAACATCCTGCCAGAGCTTCAGGGCTGGATGATAAGGTCTGGGGCCCTCCAAGAACTTTGGGCTGATAGAGATCTTATATTGTCTGGTGCTTAAGGTTAGGTTGGGTCTAGCTGGTGGATCTCACTGTTCTCCAGACTGGGGAGAAGCTCTGTAGGAAAGGCTATGAACACAGACATAATCTCGCTCCCCCAGTAATATTAACATAGAGAAGAGTCTTTCTTTAAGCAGATGAGGACAGTGTTGTGTTCTTGTCTAAACAGAGGGGGGTGATGCCATTTCACAGCCTGCCCGGTGTCCAGCTGCTCTGTATGGGCAGGAATACACTTCAGGATCCCCGTCAAAGCCACCAGCCCCATATAGATGGTCCAGCACCCACAGAGGACCCCAAATGGTGCTCCATGCCTCTGCATGAGTAGCTGAATGGGGCCTGTGCTGGCTCTGCTTTGCTAAACCAAAAGCAGCCCCAGAGCTTGGTGCAGGTAGGCAATGCCCAGTAGGGACACCTGTGTCCAGACTGTCATTGCTGGGGATTCAAGCAGCTACAGTTGCTTTGACTTGTTGACTGTTAATACCACTGTTTGGGTTAAACAGCCAGTTCCACAAGCCCTTGTTTTAAGTGTACACACTGTGGCCTTCCCTGCAAAACAATGTCTGGCCCCAAAGTGCACGTGGCAAGAGCTGGGCAGAGCATGGGTTTCTTTCCCTGTGAAATTTCTGAGGGTATCAAAGAAAAAAAATAATAAATCTGTCAAAAGCTGCAATGAAAAGCCACAATCACAGAAGCCTTTGTCAAGCTGTAAACCTGAAAGAAAGATTCCAGTGAGCACAAGTGAAATATTTCACTTCCATTTCAAGCACACAGAGATTGCCCGTCACCCTGCTCTGGTTGCAAAACAGTATGTGTTCAGCCATGTCAAACACGGCTCAAAACAAAAATTTTCTGAGTTGCAAAATTACTTGAAGCCAACTTTTCCCAGCAGAACATATTGTTTTTAGCTCATCTGATAAATTTTTAATTTTCCCACGAATCTCGTTAGCCCAGCAGCAATCCAATAAACTCCAAGCTGTAGCTGGTCTCTGCCATTTCTATGAGCACTGGAGGAATAAATGTGGCATGTGGAGTGATTTATGCAAGTTCACTTGTTTTTCCCAGTTGTGGTTGCAGCTCCCCTGCAGCTCTGATGCTCTCCAGGAATCTTCTTGCTTCTCTCCCTACTGCTGTGCTCCCAAAGGGGCTGTCTGGGTCTTCTGTCTGTGCTGCTGTCTCCCAGCCCACCCACACAGTAGCAACCTGTCACTGTGATGAGCATGGAAAATGGAGAGCCAGGAGTGGAGATGAGAAGTGTGTGTCAGTCCACCTGCCTGCCTGGCAGCGTTGGGACAACACCTCCACCAGCCTGCTCTGACTATGGCTGCAAAGGGGAAGAAATCAGAGGAGGACACCAAGGCTGGGGAAGCAGTGGAACAGAGGAGTTTGGAGCTTGTGGCACTTGCAAGTTTATTATTAGGCACTAGAATAGGTTGCCCAGGGAGGTTGTGGATGCCCCCTCTGTGGAGGCATTCAAGGCCAGATTGGAAGAAGCTTTGTGTAGCCTGGTCTAGTGAGAGGTGTCCCTACTCATAGCAGGGAGGTTAGAACCTGATGATCTTTAAGGTCCCTTCCAACCTTAAACATTCTATGATTCTGTGATTCTATTTCTGAAATATATATTTGGAGGAAGGATTTCACCTCAGTGCATGAGGAAACATCTGATCAGGGAATGGGACAAAATCACTCATTTTGTTATTAGGCATCCAAAAGGATCATGTGTTTCTGATGAGCCTTGTGACACACAGAGCTTCTCCTGGGCCTGAGATGTGAAGTCAAGCATGAGATAAAATCAGTTCCTGGGAAGAGATAGTATTTAGCATTATTGAACAGGGAACAGGGGGAGAAGGAGGGAGGCTGCACACTGCAGTCAGACTTTGCTTCCTGCCGAGCCCCATAGTTACAGAGAGAGTCCCAGATGAGGAGTCCCTTGGGATGGATGGGCTTGGTGATCGAGCAGAGGCAGCTGGAGAGCAGCAATCCCAACCATATCCCTTAAAAAGGGAGACACAAAGATATTTCAGCTGCTCCTTCAATATCTAGTCACCTTTGGGGGTGTATTCAACTGCTCAAGTTATGCTGATTTGCAGGGAGTCATCACCCTTAAGAAAACAGGCAAGCAGAGCTGGATCCCAGCAGCACTTTAAAGTTCCTCCTGGATGCTAAACTCCTTGGGGATAACAAATTCCCTGGACTATTTGCATGTGCTGCATCTGTATAACGCGTAACACAGAAGAGCCTGCTTCTCCCCTGGGCTTTCTCCCACTGCAGCAGGAACATGTAGCTCTTGTGTGGCCTTGTGGGACCTGGCATTTCTGTGGGCTTCTCTCTAACACGTCAGTAGCTGTTGGCTCTTCCTCACAGCTTCCAGCCTGTATGCATTTCTTCCCAAGGCTCAGTGGGCAGGGGTGTCCACAAAGCTCCCCGTCACGCTGTGTGCTGGCTGGGGGCTCAAGGGGTGGCCTCAAGGGTTAATAGCCACTGCCAGCTGTGGCTCCTGAGCAGAGACAGAGAGGGCCTGGGCACCTCGCCAGGAGGTTAGGCTGTTTGAGCACTGCTGGCAAAGACTTCCAACCCTCGGCTGATTTCAGATGTTCTGCTTGTGACACGGAGAGCTGCATTCCCATCTAGGAGAGAGCTCTTCCCTGTGACTAGCAAAGGAAGGGACTGTTCATTAATGTAACATCGACTAGAGTGGCCCTTAATTCCAGAACATCTGTCTTTCTGAAAGCCCTGGTTGAAGTGGTTTCCCTCATACGACACTTTTCTTCTAAGGAGCCCAAGAGTGCTGCTTCTGCAAAACCCGGGGGATGCAATGTGGGGAACCTGCTCCCTTTCCAGGAGTTTGAGAGAATAAAACATAGTATTAAAATCAGAGAGAAAATATTGGGCAACCTAATGCTTACTTTCAATGCTCTGAGCAGGACAAAAGATTTATCCATGCAGATAAAGATAGTATGGCTTATTATCTACAATAAAAGTAGCTGTATCAGTATCTATAACAGGGACAACCTTTCCTTTAAGCTAATTAAAAGGGAGTTTTAGCTGGATTTCACTTTGGACCCAGCATGTCATGAGCAGAGCATCCTGCCAGGCTGCAAGGCCCACGTAATGAAACAGGAGCTGCTTGTATCCAACCAGAGATGCCATTTGGTTTAGTGCTCCCTGATTTAGAAGGTGCCAAGGAGCTCCTCAACATGAGGAGAGGCACCCAGGCCCTGTTTGGTACTCCCCTGTGGAGACATTGTCTCTTCTACTGCTGTAGAAGACCAAACATGGAAACACATCTATCTGGGGAGGCTGGATTTCCCCGTGTTTGGCCAGGGTGGTGAAAGCAGCACCATCTTCCTGACGAGAGTGGAGACCTTTTATCAGTGAGGGGTTTCCCTAGAGGATGGTGCTGACAGATGGAACAGTGAGATAATGGAATAGGAATTGGCATCAGATGACCAGATCACAGTCCCTCTATCCTGAACGTGTGTCTAACCCACAGCTTGTACCTTTTAATGCAGAGGGTCTGCAGCCTGTTAACATGAGATATATGTGGCCTGGTGACAACACTTGATGAGGCTGAAACAGTGTCCTTTAGCCCCTGCCATGGTCTGTCACCCACTTTCTCCAGTGATGGTCATTGCAAAGATCAAGGCTGCCGGATGCTATTTAGAAGTTTGGGGCAGTGATTGCTCCCTCTCTGTTGAAGGCTGTACAGTAAAGTGTTATTCCTGGCTGCCAGGTTCCCTGAGGAAAGTGATATCTGGTGGTGAGAATATCACCATCAATGCCATGCCCCTTCTAGGGAAGCTCCGGGGAGATGCATCTGTTTCCTTGCTTTTTCTCTCCCTATTAGGTAAATGTGTCACCAGCCTTACAGACTGGTCCTGCCATAGATCCCGTAAATGTGGTGTCAGCATCAGCTCTGGGATTTTTACATGCTAATTCCCCCATGTCTGAAAGCACCACGAGCAGCCTGGTTTAGTGGGAGATGTCCCTACCCATTCAGGGGGATTGGAACTAAGTGATCTTTAAGGTCCTTTCCAACCCAAACCAATCTATGATTCTAACATTTTATGATTTTCTCTTTTCGGACAAAACACAGAGCATCCCTGCAGGATAGGGGTGAAGACTCCTTGCTGACCAAAACCTTTCCAGACCTACTCCTGCTGGCATTAGAGATGGAGAGTGCTTCAGGCAGGCACTGAGAGAGCAGTGAGGATTCTCCTGTACAGGGGCTGTCACTGCCAGGACACTGATGGAGGAGGAGTTTACATAGTTTACATCTATGTATGTTGCTTTTCTCCCACTGCTGTTTGCCAGATATTCCTCATCTTCTTCACAGGAATAATCCATTTGGTTTCTTCGTACTCAGAGGTGTACAAAATTAAGGAATAATTTTAATTAGTTTCATTCTTTTGTTTTGGTTTGGGGTTTTTTCCCCAGCAAAATTTTTAGGATCTTTTATTTACTGATACCTGCTATGCCTCCTCAGGTCTGACCAGCTGGGGTCAGTCAGTCAGTCAGTGAGAAAAAAAAATAAATGAAAATGTGAACTTCAAATGTAGAGCCTGAGTTCTTATGATCAAAGGTACACTGATTGTATCAGAAGAAATGATTTCATCTATGAAGAAGTAGAAAGTAAATAAGGATACAGAGATACCCAAGAGTAGACAATCAAACTTCTTATAACTACTCAAAGAAGCTGTGGAAAATACAACTTTGGTGGAGAACAGGCTCCAAGTCATGTCAGGAAAAAAGAATCTCTGGGACAGCAGTATTCTGCCTTGCCCTGTTACTCCACCTGAACTGTGCCTGGAAACTGTAATTTTTGCCTCTGTTTCAGTGAGAAGTGTCATGTTCCAGCGTGGTGAGAACAGATACTCTGGGAAGGGCAGAACATTGCTCAGCTGAGCCATCACAGCCATATGGCTTTGAAGATCAGCAATCAGAAGTCAGTCAGCTCTGTGCTTGGTATGGGGGTATGTCAGTGCTGAAGGAAATAACCCTGCTGACCTCCCCCTCTGTGGGGAGGGGCAAGGAGGAGGGAAGTTCTGCTGATTTCCCTCTCTTCCCACTTTGATGGCCTCCACAGAGAACAATGGCTTAAAAGGTGGGCTAGATAAGATACTGACATAGGATTGTGGTGAGCTAGGGTTGTATTAGGTGATACTTCAGCTGACTAATGTGTGCATAGGTGGGCTTTTTTTAGTTTTTCCTTTGCCTTTCTTACTTATTTTCTTAGTAATTTTCACAGACACTTGCAGTGTGGGAATGCTGCATCACTGACAACATGGGAGTTCCTTGCCTAACTTTTTTTTTTTTTTTTTTTTAAGAAAAGAAAAAGCTGTTCCAGCACTGACTAGGTGACTGTCTCACTTGTTATGGCAAGGTCCTTTGCTGTGGATCCCCATAAAGACTCAAGAGCATCAGTGCTCCGAGGGATTTGTTCTTTACAAGTGTTGTATACACTTGTGTGCTGCTAAAATCAAATCTCTCCGTGTTTCCAGCTGTGTTCCAGCTCTCCTGCAGAGGCACAGGAAGTGCCAGTTGGTGCAGTATGTGTCCTTTTCAGATGAAGGCTGTAGATCAAAAAGCCTTTGAAGAAATTCTGCTCTCCCTGGACAGCAGGAGAATGCCAGCATTCCCTTGGTGACCCTCTCCCAGAGAGAGATAGAGTATGTTTGTGTGCTGTTACTCACTGAGTAAACTGAGGAACCCTGGATCCCAGAAGTGTATTCCTGCGGTAGAGCTACACTGGATGGATTCTAGATTCTGAGGTCTGGTTCCAAAGAAGCAGAGTATTTTGACTTCCAGCTGCTCTCTGTTTACAAGCCTTAGAAATATTTGTTTCTGTTTAGATGAAGGTAAATGCCATTCACAGTACCAGGAGGTATGAAAAGTGCCTGATGTACCAGTCTTGTGTGAAGACTGGTGAGTGAAGCTGCAGTTTCTGAACAAGTCATGATTCTCCAGTATAAGCTCTGTGAAGCACTTCTGCAGGAACTTGACTGGCTTCCTTTTCTTCCCCTCTCCTCCCCACAGCTCCCTGTGTCAGACCCTGATGCCACTGGAGATGGGTGATGGCAGTGTTGAAGCTGAAAAGCCCATGGACATTCCAAAAGAGCTGTGGATGACAGTGGATCACCTGTACCACAGTGCTTCCCAGCAGGTTGGCAGCGTTTGAATGGTGCTCTTTATGGTCTCTAGATGTGTGCTATAGGGTCTCTATAGGTGCTGTATGGGGTCTCTTTAAAGTCTTGAGTTTCATCATACAGTTTTGATTACACTTGCAGGCAAAATGTCTTTTCCAGCCTTGGTGATTCTGTGAAAACAAGCTCAAAGCTAAAGTGACGACTGAGATAGTGTTGTCCTCCATTTTCATGGCTTCAAACATAGCCTCAACCTTATCAGAACCAGAGTTTGGACCAAGAGATACTGTTATTAAATCTCAACTTATATAAATGGAGGATTCCTACCCACGCATCCAGAGCTTCAGGTAATGATCACTCCTGAGAAGAACGTATTTTTGCGGGGAGTAAGTTAGGTAGCATAAGCTATCAAAATAACTCATGTTCCTTAGTTCATCTGCTAGCCCTGCAACTAGGAAATTTTGTAGAAAAGTATCATCCATGTATTTCAGAACAGCTTTGTTTCCTTGTTTGGGCATTAGCAGAGAATAATTTAGTCCATATCTTTGTCAAGGCTCACCTCATGGTTTCTTTTGAGAAAATGGCCTTTTTAATATTATTTTTTCCTGTGATTATTTCAGTCTGTTTCTGAAAGTGCACCGATTCTGTGCACCTCTGGCCTTCTCTCACTGCTTCTGTTCACTACCTATCCATGCAGTTGTTCCAACAAGCTTATCAGAGCTTGGGTGAAATATAATAAGGACCAAAACTTTACTGTAGTTGAAATCCTTTTGTGTGTGTTATTTGATGAATTTCCCATTTCAAACTGCTACTGAACAGCTCTAGTTTATTTTAGTTAATTTCTTCGCAGATTTTTTGTTGGGACATACAGTATGAACGGTCAGTCCCCCAGAGAAAGCTCCCGGCCTTGGCTGAAGTGTGTGAATTTGAGTTTTCAGTTATAAATTTAGTAAGTATAAATCATCTCTGCTGTCCACAGAGAGTCTCTTCCAAAAGGAGTCTGCCCAAGCTGACAGAGATGTAGGAACGTGTGTTCCAGAAACCACCAGCCTGTCACTCGGACTTTCCTCGCCTGGCTTATCTTGTGACTGGAAATGCCATTGTGCTGGTGCTGGGGGTGGAGGAGCAAGGGGATACTTCCAAATGGCAGTTATCAAAGAACTGACTGAAGCTGGCATCCCTGTTGATATGATCAGAGGAACATCTGTTGGTGCTTTCAGGAGTGCCTTGTGCACCGAAGAGCAAAGCTACAATCAGATGAGGATCAACCCCAGGCCATGGTCCACGGTTATGAATTCAGTGTTTAAGACTATTCTAGACTTGACATATCGAATAACCTCTGTGTTCTCTGAAGCAGCTTTTTAACAACAGCAACATCTTCAAAGATAAGCAGAGGATCTGTGGATTCCTTATTCCACCATCACACCCAACAGCACTGCCTCAGCAATGAGGACCACACAGATGGCTCTCTGTGGAGGGATGCCTGTGCCAGCATATCCCTCTCTGGGTACACTCCTCCTCTCTGTGACCCGAAGGATGGGTGTCTCTTGATGGATGGAGGTTGTATCAACAATCTTCCTGCTGACATTACAAAGTCCACAGGTGCAAAGGTGGTGATTGTGAGACGTGGGGGGCAGGAATGAGACAGACCTCACCAACTACAGTGATTCCTTGTCGGGCTGGTGGCTGCTCTGGAAGAAGTGGAATCCACTGGCCAAAGAAGTCAAGATGCTGAATGTGGCTGACATCCAGAGTTGGCCCACATATCTGCACTGCATGTGGCAGCTGGAGATGGTAAAGAACAGTGATTACTGATCCAGCTGTCCATTGACTAAGACAGACTCTGGGCCTCAGGAAGCTCAATGAAATCTGTGAGGTGGGATATCAGCATAGGAAAACAGTATTTAATGTCTGGTGCAGGAGTGAAGTCCTTGACAAGATGTTAACAGACAGGCTAGACTTGCAAATCCAAAAGTGAGAATATGACCCATCCCACCACCTCCTTCATAGACCTGGCAGAAATTGTGCCCAGGATTGAGCCCATGAAAGCACCCATTGCAGACAATGAGTCAGGCTACCAGACTGAATACAAGGAACACATTCTGGACAATCAGTATGATTGCATTGATGTGTTTTTGTGAGAAGCAAGTTAGTTAGCATAAGCTATCAAAATAATTAATGTTCCTTATTTAATCTGCTATCCCTGCAAACAGGAAAGCAGTCCTGATGTGTGGGGCTGACTGCCTCAGAACTCCCTGGATGGATCTTTATCAAGATTCTCATCTGTCTGGCGTTCCAGTTCCACAGCCCCGTATCTGTTCTGTAAGGGCACCTGGGCAGGTGGGGGAGGCTGGGAAGGGATTTGCCTGCTGCCCCGAGCAGGGACCCGTCCCCATTCCCCCCCGTCTCTCAGCTCCCCTCCTTCCACATGGCGACAAGACGGCAGTGGCTCCTACTTCCTCTGGAGCCTCCATCTTGAGGCTCCCCCAATGCATTTCTCTTTCACATTCCCAGAGACTCCTTCATCTCTCCACCTCCTCCTCCAGCTTGGCCACCGGACTGAGCAGACCGTTCCCCTGGTGGCAGCAGACGCGGGTGTTTTCCCGCTGCCCTCCGGGACGAGTGCCAGGCTCAGGCGTTCCCAGCAGCCGGAGAGCGGGGCAGCCGCGTCCGGGAATGGCATCTCCGGCTGGGCCGACATCTTCCCTCTGGCGAGGAGTTTGGCCGCGTGGAAACCATGGCCCACCCGCCCAGTGATGCCCGTGATGCTGAGCGGGGACTGCGCAGCGCCCGCGCAACGCTCCGCACCCCGCTCCGCCCGCCGCGGGGCTGCGCGGCTGCCGCCCGGTGCTTCCCCCTGCCCCTCCGCTGTGCGAGTGTCCGGTGTGAGGGCTGGGCAGTGAAGCCGCGCAGTTTCCGAACGAGTCGTTCCCGGGTATAAGCCCTGTGAAGCGCTTTTCCAGGAGCTTGGCTGGCTGTGTTTTCCCCACCCTCCCTCTGTCAGAGCGCGGTGCCGCTGGGGATGGGTGATGGTGCTGCTGGGGATGGGTGATGGTGCCGCTGGGGATGGGTGATGGTGCCGCTGGGGATGGGTGATGGTGCCGCTGGGGATGGGTGATGGTGCCGCTGGGGATGGGTGATGGTGCCGCTGGGGATGGGTGATGGTGCCGCTGGGGATGGGTGATGGTGCCGCTGGGGATGGGTGATGGTGCCGCTGGGGATGGGTGATGGTGCCGCTGGGGATGGGTGATGGTGCCGGATGGGTGATGGTGCCGCTGGCGATGGGTGATGGTGCTGCTGGGGATGGGTGATGGTGCCGCTGGGGATGGGTGATGGTGCCGCTGGGGATGGGTGATGGTGCTGCTGGGGATGGGTGATGGTGCCGCTGGAGATGGGTGATGGTGCCGCTGGAGATGGGTGATGGTGCTGCTGGAGATGGGTGATGGTGCCGCTGGAGATGGGTGATTGTGCTGCTGGAGATGGGTGATGGTGCTGCTGAAGCTGAAAAGCCCGTGGACATTTCCAAAGAGCTGTGGGATGCCAGTGGATCACCTGTCCCACAGTGCTTCCCAGCAGGTTGGCAGCGTTTGAATGGTGCTCTTTAGGGTCTCTATAGGGTCTGTAAAGGAGCTCTTAAGGGTCTCTATAGGTGCTGTATGGGGTCTTTCTCTACAGGGGCTGCTGCTGCCAGGACAGCAGTGAAGGAGGAGCAAGTCCCACCAGCTCTGACAGCAACCCCATGGGTTTAGCACTGTCCTCCCTATTCCAGCATCACCTGCATGGGACTTTGTAAGACTTGGGCTTGGGGCAACTCTCTTCCTCCACAATGGTTAAAAGAGCCTCAGCTTTATATGAATAAACCTGCTTATTTTCAGCCCCCCAAAATAAGGAGTGCTGCACATTTCCAGACTGTGCTACAGGTTTCCCTCGTGGCTCCGGGGATGTGCAATTGAAGATCAGGTCTTCACTGGGCTCAAGGGACACCAAAAAATCCACAGCATCTCTGCTGATAATCTGAGTGGGAAAGCAGAAATCTTTTGTGCTGAAGCCAGCAAATCCAGGCATAAAAAATGCCATGATGTCCACAGCAGCACAGCAAGCCTCTTGCACAGAAAAAAATTTCCTCAGTTCCCTATTTTGCACTGACAGTGTCCACTCGTTACAGCTGCAAAAGCCTGCAGGAGCACAGGGATGTGCCCTCCAGACCCTTGGTGCCGGGGTCATGCAGCAGCTGGTGCTGCTGCCACAACCAAGGTTCCCCCGTGGCTTCCTGGGAGCCTCCATCTGACTGCTCCAACGCTGTAGGACAGATGTTCCCTGCACAGTGGGTATGTCAGATTTCTGGACATCTGCTAACTCGGTAAGGGCAGCTGTCCCAGCTGGGCTGCCTGACATCCGTAAATTATGGACAAATGTGGTACAATCTACAAATACCACTATGGCAGAGACAGAGAGCACGTCCCCAGAAACACAGAGAGCTTGCGGGTGATGTTTCATGAACATGCAGCAAGTGCTTTCTGTCATTGGCTTGCAAATCCACCTCAGCTTAACAGACCCACTGCAGAAAATGAGAGCTTTTCCTTTAGTTTATGAATGCAGCTGGGATGTGAGCTGCAGGCATTCACGTGTTTGGTGCAAACGTTGGCATCAAGGCTTAAGCATGGTTGAGAAGGGCAGAAGGCAGAGAGGGTGGGGGAAGAAACCAAGGATAAGGAAAAAGAGGAGTTTGCTTTTAAAAGCGGATCAGAAGGCCAGAAAAAGAAAATAAAGAAACAAGAAAAAAATATTGATGGAAGAGGAAAGAGCAGGGAATGAAACAGGGAAAATGGGAAAAGCAGGGGATGCATTTATTGTGCAGTGGGTGCTTGCCCACACCAGCCTAACATTCAGCCTGTTCCTTAGTCCTCATGCAGAGAGCTGACAGCCCTCAACTACAAACCACATGTGTGCACATAAAACCCACAGCAAACTGAATTGCCCTGAGAAGAAACGTAGGAGATTAAATTACAAGCTAATTGGGTTGAGATGCTTTCAGAGGAATGAAGGTTTCATCAGGAGGCAATTTCTCCAGAGATGATAGCCCTGACAAACCCTCCCCTTCTCCTTCTCCATGAACCAACCTTATCCTTGCTCTGCCAAAAAGGCTGTGCTCCTTATTTCAGACAGGTGGAGGTTTCCATCACTGGGCAGGCCTCCAAAGGACTGTGAGATCTACTTCTGACCATGCCTTAAAAATTGCATTTGTCTGCTGCATATGATGTGGGAACACCATGCCTGGGCTTCTTTGGACCCTCAGCTTCATAATACAAATATGGTCAGGGACCCCCTGCACTTCTAGAGGGGGAAGCTGAGGTAGGTGGGCTTGTTTAGTCTGGCCAAAGAGAGTTAAGGGAGAAATCACAAAGTTGCCTGCAACTCCTTGGCAGACAATGGTAAAAATGATGGAGCTAGACTCTTCTCAGGGGCACAGGGCAGTGTAAGAGAGGACAGTGGCCACTGTCTGCAGCTTGTGAGGGATAGCAGGGAAAACATCATTTCATCAGGAATGTAGCACAGCACTGGAACAGGTTGTACAGAGGCTGCTCAGTCTTTGTCTTGGGAGGTTTTCAGTCTTTGTCTTTTGGAGGTTTGGGCTAGCCAAGCCACATCTGACCTAATCTGGAGTTGGCAGTAGTCCTGCTTCAAACATGAGATTGGGCAAGAGGCCTCCAGAGGTTCCTTCCAACCACTGTATCTATGATTCTGGGGCTATTTCCATTCAATTTCAGCATTTATATCTGAAAAATTGTTTGGTTCAGTCTTGCTGTGCAAAGTGCCCAAAATGATGCTGCTTGCTCTTAGCAAACTGAAGCATTTTATTGTTTCAGTTCATGAAACTATTTTGCTTTGATTATTTTCCTTTTAAAGACATCCTTAGATTGCAGCAGGTGGGACTTCTGACAGGTTATTGAATCTCATCCACCTTTAGCATGTTACTCAAAAGCATTTTTAACTGCCCAGACTATTCAGTTTGTGAATCCTGGAGACAGCCAAGAGCATAAATTTCATCTAAGATTGAGCATTATGCAGTTGGACTATTGAGTGAATTACTTTAAGTGTTGTTTTCCTTTTGTTAATAAAATATTCAGCCTTTAATATCACATAGTGAAACAACAGTTGGAGACACAAATGACTGGTGGTTCCAAATCTGCAAGAGCATTAGGAAACCCATAACATTTATCAGCTGCTGAAAGCTAACACATGATGTGTTAAATCTGTGATTTAGAATGAGCTTGATATATATATAATCCCTGAGACACCAGATCATCAAGGTTGGATAAAGTTTCTCTGTAATACACTTAAGAAAGCTAAATTAAAACAGTTGAGATCAGTGAGTTTAATAAAAATTATTTCATACTAAAGCAATTTACTTCTGACTCATAACAATCTTCCCCTTTTGTTAGTCCCAAAATTAAATAGAGGAAAAGCTGTGTTTTTATGGAACAGAAGAGTTGCTGACTTTTTCTTTGGATGCTCTCAAGCTGAGCTGAGCAAAATCTGATTTACTCAGATTTAAGTCTAAGTCATATGCTTCCTGCAGGAATCCCACAGCAGTATTCTATTTTTTCAGGTGCAGAAAAGAATTTTTTAAATTTTATTTTATGCGATTATTCACTCCACTGACATTAAGGAAATGATGTTTCGTTTCCCTATTGTGTAGAAAACCTTTCCTTTTCCAGTAAATGTTACTTATTTTTTTCTACTCCTCCACTGGCCATGGTAATACTGGGTTACACCAAGTACTGTACCTTGTTGGTCAGTAATTTTTTGCTGCAAAAAGGTGGGAAATGCGATTGAATTTCTGGTCTTTGTAATTTTCTGCTTCAGATCAACACTTCTGATCCTGTTGCAGAAGTTCAAACAGAACATAAGCAGAACAACTTGTTTTTCTGACCATCAGAAAACTTCCGGGAAAAAGTCCTGCCAAAAATACAGGTATTTTGTAAAATCAATAAATGGAGGGTATCCCCTGATCAGCAGCAGTATTTCAGAAAAGCAAGGCAGCTGGAACACTACACAGAATCACCGAATTCTAGGGGTTGGAAGGGACCTCGAAAGATGATCGAGTCCAACCCCCCTGCCAGGCAGGATCACCCAGAGCACATCACACAGGAATGCGTCCAGGTGGGTTTGGAATGTTTCCAGAGAAGGAGACTCCACAACCTCTCTGGGCAGCCTGTTCCAGTGCTCTGTCACTCTCACAGTAAAGAGGTTTTTTCTGATGTTTACGTGGAACCTCGTATGCTCCAGTTTGCACCCATTGCCCCTTGTCCTATCACTGGACATGACTGAAAGAAACCTGGCTCTGTCCTCCTGACACTCACCCTTAACATATTTGTAAACACTGATGAGGTCACCCCTCAGTCTCCTCCAAGCTAAAGAGACCCAGCTCCCTCAGCCTTTCCTTATCAGGGAGATGTTCCACTCCCTTAATCATCTTTGTGGCTCTGTGCTGGACTCTTTCAAGCACTTCCCTGTCCTTCGGGAACTGAGAGGCCCAGAACTGGACACAATATTCCAGATGCAGCCTCACCAAGGCAGAATAGAGGGGGAGGAGAATCTCTCTTGACCTACTAACCACACCCTTTCTAATACATCCCAGGATGCCATTGGCCTTCTTGGCCACAAGGGCACATTGCTGGCTCATGGTCATCCTCCGGTCCACCAGGACCCCCAGGTCCCTTTCTCCTACACTGCCCTCCAGCAGGTCAGCCCCCAACCTGTACTGGTACATGGGGTTGTTCTTCCCCAGATACAGAACTCTACACTTGCCCTTGTTGAATTTCATCAAGTTTCTCCCCACGCAACGCTCCAGCCTGTCCAGATCTCACTGAATGGCAGCACGATATAACTAAATATAAATAAATATGTAACTAATATATATTAAATATATAACTAATATAGCTAAATGCCAGAATTTAATGAAAAGTTGTCAAACCTTGGCAAAACATGAGGAGAGGGGGAAGTCGCGTTGCAGAGGGCACGTCCCTGCACTCTGGTGATAACAATTTGCTCTTCTCCAGGGTCTCTACCTGGCATGACCAGTGATGTCATTGATTTGAACACCTCTCCTTTTTCAAACAAACTGTTATATTGTATTACATTGCCTGGTTTTGTCAGGTTTGTTGTTTTGGCAACTTTTAATGGTATTTACACAACATCAGTGTTGCTCTGGCTCTTGCTTTGGGATAAAACCATTGTCCTCACCCGGGAAACACATTTGTGGTGTTTGGTTCTTAAGGAGGCAAAATGGTTAAAGAAGACATTTCCAAGAACTGCCTGGTTTTCTGATCACTGCCTGAAGGGTTAAAGCTTTTGTAATGCAGCTCTCTTGGGAGAGGTAGCTGCATTTGTACAACTGTCAAATATCCTGGTAGAAGGTGTTTCTCTATAAACTGCAAACCGCTTGTTTAGGAGCTGGGAATTGATTTCTTGGCAGTGGTATTTCCTCAGAATCTTCACTGTGTATAACAGATCCCTCCAGAGTCTTCTGATGCCCCTAAGGATTACAGGATTACAGGTAGTGACTGAAATACGCTGTTATCTTTCTCCTTAAATTTTTTACTACTTCTGGGAATTCTGGGATTCCTTGTGAGAGCTAAAGATTTTTGTCCCTGCTCTGCAACTCCTGCTCTATTCGTTGTCTGCTGACTGTGCTACATAAACCAAACCTGTATATTTGTTTATGCCCAAAGTACTTTGCATATAATTATTCTATGTATATATATTAAGATAGAAGCAGAAAGTCAGGACTGCAGGGAAAACAGGAAATGATCATTGCTCTCACAAGCAAAAGTAGACATACCAGGATCCATCCACTCCCTGTACTCTCCTCTGTCTGCTAGTTTTATGGTAGTGAAAACAGAAGTCCAATCATAATGAAATCAATACAGCTAAAATGGCAAGTAAAAAGGAGAGCAAAAGACAGGCAACACCAGTCAGGCATGTCCTGAGAGAGACTGAATTCATCCAGCTGACTTTAAAGTGAAGGCATGGTAGATTTTAGGGTCTTCAGCACTTTTAAGAGACATCTTGCAAGTAGAAGCTTCAAAAGACTCTGACAGTCAGCAAGACAAACACATAGAAAGGGAAGCCTATTCAGGGACTGCTGAGAGCAGGGCACTGACTTGATCAGGTTCTGCTCATGTGAGGTTTGGGGCACTTCACCAGGGACCTGCTTCCATGGAAGCAAAGAAATGACAACAAGAGTAAATGGGACATTGCTAGTACAGAATTGACAATTAAGGAGACACACTAACGTGGTGGGATAGGGCTCAGGAGGGGGCTTGGTATGATTATGCAAATGCTAGTCACTGCAAACAGAAGTTTCTGAGCACAGGCAAGGGCCTGGTTTGTGCCAGCCCCACTCAGCCACCTGCTGAGGCTGCAGAATGAGAAGTGCCCTGCAGCACCCGGGAGCTCGCTGTCCCCACTTCCCTCTGGGAGCTGGAGGGAAGGCACAACACCAGCAAGTGCCAAGTGTTGCTCAGGCTGTATCAGAGCATATGCAAGGAAATGGGAGTTGGAAGGGACCTCTGGAGACCTCTTGCTCAACCTCATGCTGGAAGCTCTCTATTGCCAACACCAGATGTTTGAAACAACCCATATACCCACCTCTAGCTATCTATCCAACATGGTCCAGATCTCCTGTAGTGCCTGTGTGGTACCTGCCTACACAGCCACACCATAATGCACGTAACCACATACCTGTGGATATCTCAATTGACACCAGGCCCACAATTCAGGCAGGACACATAACCGACATGACAGAATACATGTAAGTCTGTCTGCAGGTTTGGGGGTCTGGAGCAGTGACTTTGTATTTTGACATAAAGACCTAGAGACTAAAATTATTCTGTGCTTTAAAATACAGAGCTGAGCAGCCTTCCCCTGCTCCCTCCCAACAAGTGGTGAAGCAATAAACAGCCAGACCACCCCCAAGAAAAGCAGGTTACAATAAACCACACATCACTCGTGCAACTGGAAGCTGTTTGGCCAAGAAAACACAAAAATGATGACAGATGTGCCAACCAACAAACTTTCCCTGGGCGATAATCTTCATCCTGACCGCAAGCTCCTGCTTTTCAGATTGAATCCCTTGAAAGGGTTAATGAAACCGAGGAGCAGGGAGGACTCTGCAGGGCTCTCAAAAGGCTTTTGATAAAGTCCTGCACAAAAGGCTATTGAGAAACTTGGCAATCCAGGGGTGAAAGGTAAAGTCCTGTCATGGATTTAAAACTGGAGAAGAGATAAGGAGCAAAGAACAGGAACAAATAGCCAATTCTTAGCATGGAACAAGATTAATTGTGGGTATCTGCAAGGACAGGATTACAGAGTGGTGCTGCGTTTACTTACCACTGGCCAGCCCTGAGGTAAAGTGCACCATTGGCTCAAAATGTTCAGGATCACCAAGACTAGGAAGGTTTAATACAAAGCCAAGGAAAATCTAACTTCGGACTCTAGTTCTGACACAAATTAGCATCACTCATCATGTTTTAAGAGGCATAAAGAGAGTAAAAAGGCAAGTTGGAGAGAGAGACAAAGACTTGACAGAGGCAGACAAATACAGGTTAATGCTAAAACAGAACAAATACTCATTAGCCCATTGTCATGGGCAGTGTAATTAATGCACCAGAATTAAAAAGCTAAAAAAATGAAAACAGGAAAAGGAAAGTCCTGAGGGCACCACATGGCACTGCACTTTGGTTAACTACACCCCCACCCATGTAACCTGATGCACACCAATGGATAGGAGTGAGGCAAGACTGGGATATTTTAGTGAATGCAAACAACCTACACAGTTCTAGTTAAATTACAAGAACTCTCCATCCTCCTTCCCTCTGGTACAAGAACAATCTCTGTCTGGACTCAGAAGATGTACTAATGCAATTATGGTTTTCTTCTGGAAATCCCTCTTACTGGAAAAAAGTTTTGTAGAGATTGTTGTTTTTTCTGATATTGGATAAAAATGACAACAAATTCAATTTTACTTCCAACACAGGGATTTAAGGATAATGGCATATACTAGCAACTAAAATTTCATGGCTGCCCTTATATAATACTTAATAAAACTTATTGTCTTCATTTGATGTGGATCACCACTGCAGTACAGTCATTACTACAATCAGTAGCCTTAGAGGTGAGTTACCTTACTGAAATATCTTTATTTGGTGTTGACTGACACATCCACAAGTGTCTCGCTCTTCCATCTTTCAGCAGAGGAGGTGAATATTTTAGTCTAATTCTATCTTTTAAGAGGTCTGAGCCTTTTTGTTGAGTCCCTCCTCTAGTGATTATTGCCAGAGACAGAAATAGCCCCCAAAACTCCTGAGTTCCATTGTTGTATTAAAGTACAAAAGTTCATAAGTCTCCTTGAAAATGTCAAGTGGAGCTTGTTCTTAGGACAAATTCTTGAAATGTCTTGTTCAGGTATGAAAACATCCTCTCAGGTCCAGAACCACCCTTTGCAGGATGGAAAAAGGATGTGGAAATAAACATGCCCTGGTTAAATCCATCAGATGTAAAGGGAAACTAAATAGTCAGGAGCTGTTTGTTCAGATGAAGGTGAAGAGAATTTCAACCTACATTTTGTCTACAAATGATCTCTTCAGGGTTCAGTGTTACACAATGCTGTCTCAGGAGTACATGGTATTTCTTCTGCCCTTCCTCCAATTTTGTTTCTCTTTACTCATGATTCTTTTGAAAGGGCACACAGAAAGGGAATACAGCAAAATGGACACAGCAATCAAGAAGCAGATTGTGTCTTTCCTACAGAGGGCCCACCTCTGGCTGCCACAAAAGTGTTTGGAAAGATCATGGATTCCCTTGCTGACAGCATTGCAAGTTAATTAGGTGCACAAAGTCAGGTAATCAGGTGAATGCAAAGAAGCAAAAATTGAGAGCTTCCCTGTTGTAAGAAATCTCAGGCAAATTGGTTGCCTGGATCAGATAGATTTCCTTGTGTATTAATGTCTTCCAGCAGTTTGAATTATGCAAGCTGAGAAAATTTGATAAATAGCGATGATACTTATTCATGTAGCATCAACATGGTGTTCTGAAAGATTAATCAGATATTGTCAGAGGAGCTGGGCTTGCTTTCTGATGCATACATCAGGAACCTTCCTGTCATTTCTGTATCACAAGAGTATGGTGAAAATGTCCTCTGCAAATGGCTGAGACTTACCCTGAAGTGAAGAGTTACGTAGGTTAGGTAGAGGTAACCACCAAGGGGTTCCACTTTATAATCAATATCAGCAAAAGAAGTTTTTCTTACACGTGGTCTCTCTCAGAGGTCAATTGGAAAACTATTGAATTAAAGGAGAATTAAGCCAGAACATAAGGCTGCTGCTCATGTCCTATTCCTCCCCCACCTTCACCCACTTCCAACATGCTCATGTAAGACAGCTGAATAATTACAGCTTGGGGTCCACGTAAGCATCCTGATGAGCAGGATCAGCATGCATAAAACAGGCTGGTGAACTGGATCATCCAAAGGTGCAGCCGGAAATGTTCAAACATGACCTGAATATGAATGGGCATCACCAGACACCAGCTGTCTCATTCCTATCAGAAATAATTCAAGTGGCAGATTTAGTAACTTGCTAACTAATGAGCTCAGGATGAGCAGCTAAAGCCTGAGCTCATCCCATGTAACTCCAGCCTCCACTGAACTGTGGTCCCAAGTTCAGAGTCTTACTCTTTGGCTTCCTTCATAGTCAAAGGAAAGCTAGGCATTGCCTCGTGGTAACAGAATGATCAAAAGGAAACATGCTAAAAGGGTCCATCCCCTTGTTCAAAGCCAGAATGAAAACCTCCTAATGCATTTTGGACAGCTGGCTATCAAATCCACTCCTAAAATCATCCAGTGATGGAGATTTTAGTCTCAGATGGTCTGCTTCCATTTTTAGAAAAAAAGTTTCCAAACATCCATTCTAAATCCCCTCAAGTCCAACCAAAGATTTCCTGCCCTATAGTTAGGGGACAGATTCTTCAACCCAGGAGCCAAAGCAGTGACTGTGGTATCACCAGGCACTCCATGCTACCCCTATGTACTCAGGCTTTCAGAACTGTGGTAGATAAGCAGGACTGCATCTTGTTGGAGCACTTGATTTCTCTCCCCTGCCTCTTCCCAAAACAAGCACTCCAGGCTTGTGGAGGCTGTGTGCCTCCTGGAGTGCAGTGCCTGGGCTGGCATGACCTTCCTTCTACTTGATGACAAGATATACTGCTCTGACTGGTGCTTGGGCCAGGGAAGTTAGCTAGTGAAGGCAACACCATTTGCCATCTCAAGGATTCTCAGTGCTCACTTCTCGTGGATGGTGTGAGGACTCTGGGAGGTCACCCCAAACTGGATTTCAGTGGTGATGGTGGGGTCTGGTCACTGCAGCTAAGTGGCACAGTAAGCATCCCTGAAAATGCTGCCAAACAAATGGTCCTTCTTCTACAGGCTGTGGTAGAACTACCTGCCTGGACTCTACGCAAGCTTACCATGTCATTTACTCAGCATGGGACCAGTAAGGTTGGGCTCACTAGGTGCAAACAAGTGATTTTTAAAAAAATACCATGTCTGCACATAAAACACAAGCTTTGCCATTTCAGATCCTTGCAGGGAGGGAGTAGCAGGAGCAGGGCTGCTGCCACATGAAGGGCAGAGAGCAACCAGAACCCAGACAGGACATATCTCACCAGGACAAGATTGACAAGAGGGAGAGGTCTCTTTGATAGCTCAGTGACCACTGGACGTGGCAAGGCAATTAGCTACATCTGAGGTCCTCTGAGGAATAATCAGTGTTATAGTTGTTACACTTCATTCACGTAGGAAAAAAAAAACCCATATGCTTCGGAAAAGCACTTTTTCATTTACAAATCTAAAAGTCACGTCACATTTGCTTCCAAATAAACTTCATAGTACTTCCCAAAATGTCAGTTTGATTTTTTTGGTACATTTCTATATTTGGCAAATTGCTCCAGATTTCTTGAAAATGCCTCTGTTGCTCAGTTTTTGCACCTCAGCCTAGTTGGAGTTTCTGTCAGAGACCACCTGATCATTCCTTAGCCAACAAAACAAGTACTAGGAATGTGCAAACAGTAGTAGAAATACTGGATATCTGAATATCTTCTTTATTCTCCTTATGCTCTGTATACATTTCAAAGCCAGCTTTCAGCTAAACAGCTACATCCAAGCTTTTTGCCACGCATGTGAGGAGGACAAGAAGAACATACAAGTTCGAGAAGTTCAGATCAGATCAAAGGGAAAACTATTTCATCATGAGGACAGCACAGGAACAGGTTGACCTCAAAGATGGCCCTGCTTTGAGCAGGAAGTTGGGTTAGAAACCTCCTGAGGTCCCTTTTATGCTTGATCCTGAGTGCACTGAACTCAGCTCACGGAGACAATCCAGACAATCCCTCCTCCAGCAGCTCTGTATGGTGGCTCACCCTGTGGAGACTAGCAGTGCTTTGGTCTTCTCCAAACTGTCCAGAACCTCCTTAGCAAATGATAGCTAGAAGACCCTGGCCCTGGCACCAAAAAGTCTCCGTAGCACATTACTGGGAATCTGCAGCTCAAATCCACCTTGGTACATCTATGGGAGAGCACTCTCAGAGTTACTGCTCTTCATGGCACTTCTGCTCTAAAAAGATGTGTTTGTTTAATATATATGGACTGGATTTGTTTTTTCTGGAGGTGCCTAATTTCCTATTGATTAAATATTAAAAGGGAAAAGATTATTTAAAGGAGAACAGGCCTCCTCTCATAGGTCTTCTGAAGTGCCAAACTCAACTGATTCCAAAGAGGTATTCAGTATGAGATGGATTAGATTTGCCCTCCCAGGCCAAGTGTCTGAAACCTCATTGAAGCAGTGCCTACATTAGGCAGTGATCAATTATTGTCATTCTGGGGAGAGGATAATGTGAGAGACAGTGAAGTAGACAAATACAGAGCTGCTGACCCCAGCAGTATGCTGCAGAGATTCAATTTGGTGCATGAAACATTCAGAGAAATACTTCCAACAAGAATAACGCAAAAACCATTCTGAATCTCTGTAACAACTCCACAAATAACATTTACAGAAAACTATTGCTGCAGAAACTGGGACAAAATGAGCCTCCTATTCTTTCTCAGTCACCACAATAAAGTGAGATCTCTGTAGGGCCATTTTGCATAGTGAACCAATTAATTGGCTCAGGCATCAGATCAGACAAATGACTTCACTCCTGTGAGGAGCTGTCAGCACACTACAATGATGAAACCAGCTAAGTATGTATGGAACTAACTGGCAAAGAAAGTAGTACCTGACCAGAATATATTTTCCGCTCAATAATGCCTGCCTGAATTTAGCCTCCATGCCAAACCTCAGGAAGTCTGGAAAATACATTAGGAGGAAGAACAAGGCTGTCTGGTACAAACTGGAATAGTCAGTTCAGTGCAAATTGAGTGGCACTGAAACACATAGTAGCTCACCCAGTCATAGTTTGTGCCACCAGTCCCTTGGTGTCCAGAAATGGTTTCTGAAAACCTCTCCAATCATTGTGCCACCTCCATTTCTTGTTCTTGGGCAGAATACTAGAGAACAGAATAACAGAGAACGATACAGTTACCAGACTTGTGACACAAAACGTCCACCAACACTGGTGCCCCTCTCACCAAAGGTGTAGACCATGGCATGACAGAAATGCTCCTATGCATGAGACTGGACAGTCTCATTATGGACATATGGATGATGATTATCCGTAGTTTAATCACCCAAATGGCTTGGAAAGTCCGTCACTTCCTGTAGCTATTCACTTGAGCCTACTCTTTCTAAGGGGGAGTTGCTCCTCAGAATATTCTTAGAGAAAGATATTTCAAGGTACTAATTTAACATCTCTAAAGCTTGTCTCAACATGACATGTGAACAACTCGTAAGGATGAAAGCACCCATAATTGTAATTTTGCAAGATGAATTTGCTTCTTTGATTTCCTAACACCATTCAGTTCTTTTTCACAGGCCCTATAGTATGACCTTGTTGTTACATTTTTGTCCTTTGATTTAGTGATTCCAATTCTTAGGAACTTACAAGAAGTTTCATAGAATTAGGCACTTATCTTAAAGATCTTGCTCTCAGGGCAACTGATTTCATAAGAATGTAACATTTTATTTAAAAGAATAAGTTTCTAGTCCTCCGGGTTACAAAGCAAGTTTAAAACACAGATCTGAAATAGTGGCTTGCAATCCAGAAGATAAATTGAAAGAGT